>NC_083460.1:24311310-24611310 GCF_030014155.1 Tachysurus vachellii
TAAGTAGCTCTGTATTTATTAATGCCTAAATCAAAATTGTCTAAAATATTTCTGAAGGAATTTCTAATGTTTCTGTAGCTAAAATTCTAAATATGCTCAAGTTCTATAATTTGGAAATGTTTTTTTTTCAGCGATTTTATAATTTCAGGCACTTAAGAAAAAAAAAGACATTATTAAATATTTCTTTTATAATATATATATATATATATATATACATATATATATATATATATATGTATATATATATATATATATATATATATATATATATATATATATTTATATATATATATAAAGAAATGCTCTTTATTTTCAGAATTTTAGACTTATACAGTTTCATTTATTTATTTATATTTTTCCCAGAGTGAGCTGTAAGAAATACACCCGATGAAAAATTCTTATTATTTAAAAGTCGATCATTCGTCAATACGTTGTTATACGATTTCATAACATTCTCTATCTTCAGCAATACCAAATCATCGGATTGACAAAATCTTGTTTTAAATGTCAAGATAATGTTTTTGTTTCATCTCTGAGCTTTTTAAAAGGTGGAATGGGCAAAGGGGCAAATATATAAACATCCATATTTAGGAAATATTTAAGTTGGATATCTGGACATACTGTGGGGTCCAAAAGTGCAGAAAAAATTTAAACAAATTTCCAAAAATGTAACACAACTGTTTTCATTACAGTGAAACTTATCAACAGTAGAATCTTTGACATATTGACATGAATTTCAGAGCTTCTTAGTATTTGGTTCTTCCCCCTTTTTTCGCATTAATGACTGTGTACACTGAAGCTGTCATGGAGCTTTTCGATCAGATCCATCAGAGTGGTGTTTTTTCTACAAAGCAGGTTTTTTCCCCCACAAATTTATATTTGCGTCTATTTCAACAGGAATCTAGACATGGTGCAGACTCATGAATAATAAATATTCAAGATTTACGTTAAATCTGTAGATTTGTGTTAAATCTTTCCAAATACTCAAACCTGTTTTTTTATTTATTTACAGTAATTCTGTTTTATATATTTTATATTCTGTTTTAAATGGAAAAAAAAAATCAGTATGGTTTCTCTCTTACACGCATACAGTGTTCATGTCGATGACCACCGCACCACTGTCCACATGGTTCATGAGAGAGAGAGAAAGACAGACAGAGAGAGACAGACAGAGAGAGAGAGAGAGTTTGCCTTAGCACTGAGCACTCCAGCTTTGACCTTCAAGCAACTCGAGAAAAGTTTGGGAATTGGAAAGAGCCGGGAAAAAAACCCCAAAAAAAACGGAAAAGCCTGTGAAAAGTATAGCAGTCCAATTCACCTGGGAGTTTTCTCTCCTGAATTGCAGACATGTCAAACCTGTCATTCTCTCAAAGCCAGAAGAAGCGCTGTTATCTGGAGGTCTGATGCGAGACGGAGACTCTGGGGTTATGGACAGGCTGAACAGAAATGGCCGAGACTTTCCTCTAAACACTTACTGTAAAATCAGCCGTGGACTCCAGCTGGGACACTTTTGATGTACAGTAGATCTTTATGGTCACAAGACTGCAAAAAAAAATAAAAAATCCCACACACTTCTGAGTTTGACGAATTCAGCTTTTCTCTGGTGGTTTCAAATCTAAACAACACGACTGTGTGTGCCGTACAGTCACACTTCTCAGCGTGGCAGGTGTGTGTGTGTGTATGTGTGTGTGTGTCGCTGTGACTCTCCTTATTTTTCAGCACTGACTGGTGAAAGAGAAATGAAATGAAAAAAAGTTGGTGTTTATTTAAAGCCATTTTAAGACCGATACTATATTTATACACGCAAAGAAACTTTTCTTCCTTTTTAGAAATTGTCGGTCCAACTGTAATAGAAATGACAGTAGATTCGGCACCAGTGCAGTAAACATTTGAGTAAACATTTCACATAATTGCAGTTAATATTCTGGAAATATAAAACCTCTATTCTCAAAGTCATTTCTGCTTTACACGACATGAAGCATGATACTGTTTAAAGGCCTGCTCACAAATGCACACATCAGTTATTTGAGGATGTGTAATGTCATGACGAACAATATTTACAATATTTACAATATTTAAATATATAATATATATATATATATATATATATATATATATATATATATATATATATATATATATATATATA
This sequence comes from Tachysurus vachellii, assembly GCF_030014155.1. NCBI lineage: Eukaryota > Metazoa > Chordata > Actinopteri > Siluriformes > Bagridae > Tachysurus > Tachysurus vachellii. The sequence continues at coordinate 24,313,460 of NC_083460.1, forward strand.
TATATAATATATAAAAAAAATTCATTCATTGATTTAAATACATAATATAAAAATGTATGAAATGCTACAAAAAATTTAACGATTTACTTTAAAAAATAAATAAATAAATAAATAAATAAACCATGAGCTCAGAAAAACATATTGTGACAAAATTGATCATAGCCATCTCACCCAGTTCTACTGTCAGCTATTAGTAACTTTTTAATTAATAATGTTTTTAAATTGAAAGTTTTTTTTAAATTATTCATTAAAATAAATAAATAAAATAAATAAATAAATAAATAAATTGTAAGAGGAAAAACCTTTGCTTTGGGATATGCTGTTACAGGAAACTAATCAACCTGAGCCCAGTAACTTCCCTGGGATGGTAAACTGGGATGGTTTATTCTTTAACGATGGATCTTTTACAGACAAACCTTCAATCCTCCTTTTTTTACTCGACCGCTAAATTAAAAAAAAAAAGTTCCTACCACCTTGCTGCCGGAAAATGTAATTAAACTAATAGCTTTGATTTTTGAAATCTGATTAAGGAGTAAGTCTGACATTTTTTTCTTCCCCGTAGACCCGGCGTCTTCCCATGATCAAATTACTTAAGTGCATGTAGATGCATTGGATTATTGAACATTTTTGAACAGTTATCAGATTGTGTTTGTACACGTAAACACACTGTCGCTGCTGCTCCGTGTCTGGGCGTGCTATGTTCTACCAGGAAGCCAGAGACTCACTAAAGGTATATGAAGCGATGGCGGGAAGTGTGGCGGAGGAAGATTATGCTTTTTTATTAGAACTCATGGATTCTTGCTAGCATGTGCAGTCGCTGGGCAAAAAAAACAATTAGAATATCTGACAGAGGAAAAGACGTTGAGTTCGTGTGTGGGGAAATCTCCTCACTGAGCTGGTGCAAAAAACTTAAAACATCCAGAAAGAAGATCCAGAAAGAAACAGAAAGTCACCTGAGACCCTGAGACACAAAGGATAATAATGGGTTGAACAAATCATGTGGGAAAGATCGGATTTACGAATTGAATACACATGAATGCCACTGTAAATTCGTAATTACAAGTAGGCAACTCTGGGTTTCCTTTCAGCACTGAGTTGGGGGGTCGTGTCAGTAAGAAAACTTAATGGAATCAATAGATAGGACGTCTATACTGGAGTTAAAGGTACATTTTGAAATTGAATGTTTAGTTGTATCAGAAGTTGCATTAAAAATTCTATATCAGTTATGATGTGTAATGCACAACAACAAAGATAGAAGAGTTAAACCAGCCTGATGCACATATTTCTTCTTCATTCTTTTTAGAAGTAGAGCTAAAAAACTTGTTGTATTGTCTGTAGTTAATTAAGAGAGCCGTTGTCTCGTTTTGACCAAAGCGACCCGAAAACATCTGCTCTTTGTTTGAGAGCGACATATGGAAATGAATTTTATTGGCAAACGTTGTCTACGCCTAGCTTTGTTTGGCCCTTCACTATCTGTTGTTTGGCCAGGTGTCTGGGGAAACGCTGTAAAATTGATGAGAATCATAAGTCACGTTAAAGAACCTCCTGTGTGGGCCAAACGTCTTACTCTTAAAATATATGGTGTGATGACTCATATATTGTCAATGGTTCCCTCATGCCAGAAGACCAGAGCCAAAAAAGCAAATAATTGTAGTACTAAGCAAAAAAAAAAAAACTTGTGCAAGATTGGTATTTTAATTGACACAGTTACAGTTCTATCAGTGCTTCGTAGTTTTATAGCACACTCAAGAATTTCTCATGTACAAAAGTGCAACTCGAAAGCTGCTCCGTTTTTAACCCTTTTTACCAGAAAATCGACTTATGGGACATTTTCATTGAGTATAAACAGATTAATTATTTTATCGCTGTATGTCTGATATAAAATGAGTCAGGACTCATGATGGCTTTCAGTGTGAGATACTGATTTTCCCTTTGTTACCTTACACTGAATTTTAGTGGTTGAAGATAAACACCTTTTTTATGAACACATCGCCCCTAGAAGGGTCTGTAAAAATTGAAATCCTTTAATTCCTGAGTGTGTAGTTTCATATGAGCTTCATATTAAGCTGCAATATGAAGTGTGACATGACAAAGACATTCAATACTGAACATGAACACAACAAAACAGATGCAAAGTCCATTTTTTGGCCTCTGATGAGACACAGTTAAAAAGCCTTGGGGTGGTAAAAGTAGCCTACCAGCAGCAGTGACAGCACAAGCACCAGGCTGTGATATAATACAGTAATATAGGAGAACAATTTCTGAGCTTGCACTCAGTGACACGGTGCTGTGTACACTCTGATTGCTTGTTAGGAGCAGAAATGTGCTATAAGTCACCTCAAACACATACTTGAAGCATAAAGGCCATCAGGACCACAGCTTGAAACCAGTAACATTTCCGACTTCTTTTAGAGGGAGAAACTGAACCGTTTAGCAAGAGAAGGAAGATTTTAACAGGTAAAAATCTGAGAATCCCCTCAAAGGGTTTGTTTCACACTTCTGGCTTTTAGCTGCTAGCTTTCATGAGGTAACATTTCTTTTGCTCCAACAACACCAGGGTAGTGAAAGAAAGCTAAATGGAACCGAACGCTATTAAGGAGAAGTGTTTCACAAAAACTGTAAACTGTAGTGGAAACAGCCAGTATGTAGTGTTTAAGGGAAAATAAACTACAACCCCAGCTAGAAGAAATGCTAAGCTGTCTGAAAAGACTCACAAATCAGTTTAATCCCAGGTTTTTGTGGAGGTTTGTTTCTCCTCATCAACCACCAAATGTTGACTACATTTGATAATAAACAACAAACAACAAACTCAAGCAACATTGTTCTCACCACAAGTTTTAGCTAGCAAACGTTAGCAAAATTATGTTGTCACTGAAAAACAGTAACTTTCTTCACTTGTCCATAATGTTAGCATTGTATACAATGATTATAAAGTGGATTATTTACTTATAATCTAAGTAAAATATTATAAGTAATAAAATATAAGTAAGTATAACACCAATAGAGCATTTGTTTGACTGTATATTTGTAATCACACCCTCTAGTGTCACCCATTTGAGGATGGGCTCCCCTTTGAGTCTGGTTCAGTGTGTGCAAACCTGGTGAAAAACTACAGGAAACGTTTGACCTCTGTAATTGCAAACAAAAGCTACTGTACCAAATATTAACATTGATTTTCTCAGGTGTTCAAATACTTATTTGCAGCTGTATCATACAAATAAATAGTTAAAAAATCATATATTGTGATTTCTGGATTTTTTTTTTTGATTATGTCTCTCACAGTGGACATGCACCTACGATGACAATTTCAGACCCCTCCATGATTTCTAAGTGGGAGAACTTGCAAAATAGCAGGGAGTTCAAATACTTATTTTCCTCACTGTACATACATACATACATACATACATACATACATACATACTGTGAACTATATATATCTTGAATTTTTATTATATTAATTCTTTATATTTCTCCTTATGTTTACCTTCTGCTCTATGTTTAAGTTCTGTAAAGCTGTTTTGAGACAATGTCCATTGTAAAAAGCGCTATACAAATAAGCTTGATAAGCTCAATAAACGAATTGAATTGAATTGAATTATAGCTTATGCTACATTCATTTATTAATCAGCAACACTTGAGCTTTCTTAACCGTTTATAAGTTCATTTAATGTCACAGAAGATTCGATCTATAAAGCAATTTAGTCACTGTTATCAGCTCCAAAGGCTCATTTAATCACCTACTTCTCTTTTTTTGGTCATATCCTTAAAACTTGTCATGTGTCTGAAAAAAAAGAATGCTCAGTCTTCTCCATTCTGAAGACTTTCCAGGGTCAGGAAACTTTCTGGCTTTTACAGAGCACTGACACTGGAGTCTTTTGCCATAAATGCAAGATAAAAGTCTGCAGGAAGAAAGCTTCACCCTATCTCCAAAGCATTTTCTTATTAGCCTTGCTTTATGGTGGTGCATCAACCATAAAATTCAGTCTTAATTAGCTGTACAAACGAATCGAAGGAGATTTGTTTAAATATCTCTTAGCCTGAGAATTCAACAACTTTGTGGTAATTAAATTAATAAAAAAACAGTATCAGTTCACTACATATAGTGAACTGCATATAGTGAACCGCTGGTGCCTGTGGAAATGACGCCCATATCTGCTTGTGGAACATCACTACTCTGGGAATATTAAGAAGATGTTTGAGTGTCACTGTGGCTATTTGTGATCATTCAGTTAGCATTAGTGAGATGGAGATCAGGTACTGATGCTGTAAGAGTGAGGAGGTCTGTGGTGCAGTCAGTGTTCCAGTTCATCCACAAAGGTGTTCAGTGGGGTTGAGTTAGAATACAGGACACAGGATTTGCCAGTCCAGCCTTCATAAACAATGTCCTTATTGAGCTCGGTTTGTGCTCTGTCATAATGAGACAGGTTTGAGCTACTTAGTGCCTCCCAGTGAAGATTTCCTATACTGGTTTAGGAAATCTATGGGTGTAATGTCCAGGTGGCTGTATAATGTTCTTTGGCATCCCATAAATCATTTTACCCTGCGCATACATGCTAAGGATTTTTTGTGGAAAAAGGCTCATAAAGTTGTTTTTGGTTCACATGTAGATGTCAACACTGTAAGGGGGAGCTTTTACTGCTTTGCTTCTTAGCAACAGTTAATTTAGTACACAGCACGGGTTGGACCCAGACCTCAAAAATAGCAGTAGGACACATCATTACAGAGACTACAGCGCTTTAAACCATACGTTGGGTGTTAAATCTGACAAAGGTTTGACATCTGAGATAGCAGATTGATCCGTGCTGTTGCACTCTCTTATACGCAGAGTGTTATTTCTTAGTGTTACCAGATACAGAAGAGCAAACTAAATCCATTTTCACCTGTGGCCAGAACCAAGCAGAATCTAAATTTAGTGCCGATGCCAAAATCTATCCAGCAACTGAAACAAGGCGTTGAATATTTCAACTTATAGCATACTTTTCAGATTCTCCAGCAGAACTTGGGATCCCCCAAAAAAAACTAACCCAAGAAAACTCACAACTTGCAAAGCAAGCTCTTCTTCTGCCTGTGGGCTTTTTCAGGTCTTTCCATAACTCTGCAGCAGGACACCTGCTTTATACTTGGCCCGGGATAATCCAAGCGAAGGAGTGGATCGGACCACAGCTACAGGTCCCCTGTGTGATGATAAACTGCCCTCTCACCTCTGGGTGATGGTGGAGTCAGCTGAACATCTGGATATGGGGGATTATAGAGCCTGGCTAGTGAGTTTCAACAGGATTAGCCATTTCAGCTCAGGTGCTGCACTAATAGGATTAGAGAATCTCTTTTCTAGTTCATCCTACTGTTAAGACAAATTATAGGCCATAAAAAACAAAGAAGTGCATTCGACTATGTGCGAGGACGTTGGGGTAGAGCCAGCACTTGTACTGTTGCTGTTGAACCTATTAATAAGGATTCTGAGGTTTTACTTAGAATATTTCACTTATGTTTTAATGCTCAACTGATTTTAAGGACCATGTTTATTCAATTCTTACCTTCTGACTTTTTAAAGAAAGCTTTAGAATTCATAGTAATTTCAGCAGCAGATTTCAGGTCTGTTCTTCTAAGCTTACCTTTCCCTCATTATGCATCTATCATTTAGTCATTTAATGAGAGGTTGTATACCACAGGGTGAGAAATTCCAGTTGTATGAAGTAATTGCAAGTTGACTAAACTAAATTCCTTAGTGAGTATCATTTGGAATCATTTGAGCCAGGTGTTTGGATCGGATTTGTGGCTTTACAGTTTTGAATGTAATATGTACTGAATTGAAAAAGGCTCAGTCCAGATCAATATGAATCTATTGATGCCTTTGTCTAATTCAGGGGATTGTTACACACCTACTTTAGAGCAGGTAAGCTCTTAGGCCTTAAGGAAGCACCGAGAAACAACCTAATGCTACATTCACACGTCCAGCGTCAAAGCGACCGGAGGTCATCTGTTTTCAACGAGGGCTTCCGGCCACCTCCAGCGACATGAGTGAAAGCGAGCATAGGTAACTCCCTGTGGAAGTGTCTTGCGACATGACAAAATTGAGAAAAGTTTATTGCAAATATGCAAACTTTATTGCAAACTTTATGCAAATATGGAATGAATTGGTGCATCGACTACTGATGGGAGTGAAGACGGCAGATCACATGTGATCATGTGGCAAAGAGTACAAACTGCTTTTGTTTCATCATGTATATGATGACTTTTATATCCAAGCGACAAATGTTTTCTCTCGAATGTTTTGATTTAGCTGGAAGAATCCCGAATTCGAATGCGAGTTGCGCCACCTACTGATAACCGCTGACTTCACAGCACAGCAACTGGGGACTCGCAGCGATAAAATCTCTGCATGTGTGAAGTTAGCAATTTGAGAATAGTCATGTCAGTAGTGTTGGAACATTTTAAGCCTTGATAACATTTTTAGTTTTGGTGTAAAATTTCACCCCTATATTAAGAGGCATGGTATAAATAACAGGAACTCATTTTTTTTTGTCCGAAAATATCAGTGTTGGATAGTCTTTTCTAGTGCACTAACATGCTAGTTTACAATCTAGCTGAAAGAGATCAATGAATAAAAGGAGGATTGTAGTCTTTTCAGGGTTAAAGAGAAAAACCCCTATAGAAGTATACCTTTAACTCCTGGATTTTCTCTTGAAAGGTCAGGCTTCTCCAGAAGGCCTTAAGCTTCCTTGACGAGCTTTGTTGGTCCTCTGGGAAGTGAATGCTTGGTGTATCTCTGAGAAATTCACCAGTGGACCAATCAGTCAGTTTGTCAAGCAGTCAGTCATATAACTAGATTACCATTAACCCTCAAAACAAACCAGATATTTCAGATGCCAAGGCTACATTATACAGTATGTCTGTGTGAGTGTGTGGCAGTGAAACCCCCAGCATCTGGCTATATGTTCTGGTTTCTGCACATACTCTGTGTACATATAAGTTCTCATATCCACATGCTATAAACACGGCGTTTGCGAGTCCCATTCCGGAGCCAGAGTCATCCATGCCTCCAATTACCAGCACGCACAGAAAATAACCTCTCTGCCTTGCATGTTGTTTAATAGTCATGCATGTTGGTATTTTTTCTTTTTTTTTTCCTTTTCTCCAAAAGCTTTTGGCAGCTGTCTGGGTAACTACTTTGCTCACCAGGTGTTCAAGCACTTAGTGTTTTTTCGAAAAGCCACTGTCTGCTATCTCAGCGTCTACTCGGGACAGGGAAGAATTTCACGGCTCATTATCAGCATTCATAACCACACCTAAAGCAAAGGACTTTTCAAGATGTGCTTTTTTTATGGGTTTTCTATGATGAACTATCCATGGAAAGAGCTTTCCGGAGCCAACACCCATCAGCGGGTAAAGGAGATGGTTTAGGGTGACTGGAGGACAGCTGCGGTGAAGTGGAACACTACTGGTGAGAAGACAGGAAAGGCAGAAATAGTGGGATTAGCCTTGCAGGCTAGTTTTAAGATTAGCATGAAGGAGTGTATCTGTATGGTGTATCGCTTATGTTTCCGAGTTTAGAGGTCATGTCACGATTGAAAAGCTGAGGTACCTATATGTAGTGGTGGCTGTGGGAAGTGGTGGCTCAAGCAGTTAAGGCTCTGGGTTGAGGATCAGGGTTCAAGCCATGCTGCCACCATTGGACCCTTGAGCAAGGCCCTTATCCCTCTTTTTTTTCCAGGGGGTCTGTATCATCTCTGACCCCAACCTCTAAAGTAAGGATATGTGAAGAAAGAAAAATGTTTATTCTTCCATAAATATAACCATTAAAACAAATTTAGTAGACGACTAAAGAGTGTGGAAATCAGTTTGATTTTTATGTAAACAAACCTTGGTTCATTAACAAAACAATCTATTTCTACCAGTTTTGTCCACTCAACCGAGTTGTTAAATATCACAGATGCTTTGTTTCAAGCCACATTTTTTCTTTGTAATGTCTCTAATGAGAGATTGTATGTGGCAAATTAGGACTAAAGCATGGTTATGCTTGTCTATAGGTAAAAAAAAAGTAAATAGGAAATCATTTCAGGTAGGAACTAAAAGTTGGGATTGGGGAAGTACAGTAGGACAGGTCAGAGGAATCGCTCGAGCTAGACGTTTTTGTCAGATTTTTCTTTTTATTAACTGTGTCATACTTAGAATAAAACTGAGGAAGGCTCAGTACACATATCGAGGATATTGCTCTTCCTTGGCTTAAATTTCAGCAGTTAATGAGCGGTTGTCTATGGCAGTGTTCATTGTGTGTCTCAGCCTAGAATTAAAAAGTATCAAAACTGGACTGGACCAGGAAAATCAGCATTGATCGGTGGGCTCGGTGTAATCTGCCTATGGAATGGACAATTAGGAAATCCTTGGACGCACCAGGGGACTGAACCCTTTGTTGCACCGCATACAGGGATTAAAGGAACTGAGAGAGACTCCACTGGAAGAGTCTTTTCTGCCACATTAGCTTTAGCTAAAAGGATTTCAGTGGTCTAGGAACAGCAATCTCTTCCCCATCCTTGTCCCCATCCTTCCATTCATCCCCCCACTCATCCCACAACACCTTTTCTTGCTCCGTCATCCCTGTCAGAGTTGCAATTAACTGGAGTTCTCACAGTAAGTGGACCGGTTGGGTCGGTCCACAGCGTGCGGGTAACTGAGTTCACATCCACACACTTCTGAGGTGTAATTAAAGCAGAGACAAGACTCGAGTGTGGAGACACTGAGGGGAGCTAAAGGGGCTTTGTTCAAGCTTCCTTTCAAAGAAACTATGACTTGTTAGCTGAGCCGGTTTGCATGGCTGGTCAGCTTGAACAGCTTCAGAGGATGTGTGCAAGTAAGTGTGTGTGTGTGTGTGTGTGTGTGTGTGAGCTGGCTAACCACTAAAAGTAGAGCGAGCCCTCGGCTCACTTCAAATGCTCAGTCTATCAGACGTACTTGTGTCTAATGTGGCGGTTAAAGAAGAACACACTGTTAGTCCATCATGTATGGATTATGTGTCACGGGAACACGAGTTTGCTTGAAATGTATATGCAGGTAGCAATGAGCCGCTTTGCAAAAGCGATATCAATGTTACCGTAATATCCGCTCTGCACCATGTATATCGATTCGGAAATGAAAATCAAGATCATAAAAACAAAAAAAAAAAACAAAAAAACGTTGTCATGTAAAAAAAAAATGGAGCATGTACCGTTGCACGCATTAGTCTCTCTCACGTCCAAGTTCGTGTTCAGTTTCATGTCGTTTAATAGCGCTGCCTCTTTCATCACCAGGGTGGGTCACGCTGGCACAGAGCACCGGGCTTGTTAATGCTGCCCTTAATCTTCTGCCTCTCAGGAGGGCACTGTGCCCGCACTCTCCTGCCTGTTTGGAAGAAGTGCTCTCCTAGCACTCTGCTAAGTACCACTCAGCCTGCTTAGACAGGAGAGATGGAGAGCATTAGAACTGCCTCAGGCCCTCACCTTGTCTTTAATTGGTTGCCCAGTCCAGGATGGAGCACCGCTAGAAAGCGCTCGGGGTCCATGCTGAATTGTTGTTGTTGTCGTTTTCGGTCCTCGGTGTTCTGTCAGTCCAGTAAAAAGTCTATGAAGCTGTTGTTCTGAATGAAACTAAAGTTCACTGTCATGTTGCATGTTGAGTTTCTCGAGTGTCCAGATTTGCTTCTGATATGCTTTATATGCAAAAATATTCATCTCTTTGAAATGCTGGAAAAGTTAAAATATTATGGCTTTTTGGTTGAAAAGCAGTAAACATGCAGCCAAATCTGTCACACCACCCTGTTGTTAATTATACTGTACTGTATATTGCTTTTTTGGTGGAAATTTACTTTAATTGGCAAAATTGCAAACACAGGATTCTTTATGTTAAACTCTTGCCAGCAAAGACACATGTAATTACTTTTTATGACAGTTGCACTCACATGAGTGGAAGAGTGATGATGAAAAGCGATGATGTCACACGACGCCTATATGGTCCAAATCTGCGGAAAATATGGGACCCATTTAGATTACGAAAATTGTCAGCTTGAGTTTATTTCTCTGAGATTCTGGTTATTTTCCTACAACAGCACACCCTGAACACTTTTAGTCCAATTGCTATGCAGTGTTTTTTGTGCGTGATCTGAATGAATGATGTGGTTAAATTTCTTTCTAGTCAGTTTAAAGACAAAAATGTTGCAACAGAAGAATCACGCAGGCGATTTTAACCGCTGCTGCACTGTGTGTTCCAAACCCGTCACATTCGTGCTGTTTTATCATCCGTCCTCCGTGTCAGAAAACTGTTAGGAATCTGAAATCTGTTCCAAGAGCTAAGAACATTCCATCAAATGCTGTTGGCCAGGGATCAGTCAGGACCACGGTGCTGTGAATTACCGTCCCGGGAAGCGGCGGTCAGGACATGGCTGACCAGCGTGTGTTACACAGGTAGCTGTCAGGCCGGCGGCGGGGCATCTGTTGTTGCTCGAGTTTCTCTGGTGCGCACACTGGTGCCCAAGGGGAGTCTTTATTAAGAACATTTTCTCTGGGTAAAACCTTAACAGATTGCTTATTGATTGGCTGTGGAGACGAACCATTAAAAAAAAGACAGAAAAAAATTTCACTTTCATCAGCAGCCTGTGCAACATTTTATCTTTTTGCACCACTGCAATGTCCAGCTCCTGATACATTTCCTCACATCCTGTTGCTGTACAGGTGGAGCACTGCTGTTCTCATACAGTATATCAGAGCTCGTAGTCTTGTATGTGTTTGTATGTGTATGAGAGAGAGAGAGAAATATATAATGCATACCAAGTTATTTCATCATTTGATTTTCTTACCCTGTTCATGTCCTTCGCCCTCATATACCTTGCAAAGTTTTACAACAAATACCAGGTGTCTGAAAAGTCAGGAACCGACAGGACTACGTGAAGTAAATAGGTCCATCCGAATAAAACACAATACGAGGCAATAAAATCCGCCATAAAATCCACAAAATGCAGCCGAGAAGATGCGCCGAGCTTAAAGACGAAAACACGTCCTGTGCTTGTAGTAAATAATAAATACAAAATAAAGTTTATGTAGTTTTACTCTCATTGCTTCTTGACATTTCCACACACTAGCTCTCTTTCTTGTCACATGACAGCTACAACTCAGGGAGCACGAAGGCTAAAGGCAAGCTCACATTACACTTTTCCTTCTACTGACTGCCATTCATACACACGCGGATAACTGAGACAGGAAACGCCAGCTCAGTGCAAAGTAGTTTCACATTTCACTGCATTCTAAAGTTCAAGTTTGGTGACCTGCAGATCCGAATCACGCAAAGACCAGTAAAAGATCGACACGTCACGCCGTGAAAAGCTAAGCTAGAGGAAGCTCCAATTCATACCGTGTTGTCATACCATGCTGTTTTATTCAGATGCCCCTGATTGCTGTGATTGACAGGGCAGAAGGTAATGTCATCCCTCCCACCTAGATAACATGTCCAATTTGGAATTGCTGCAGAAGCAGAACATTTGATAGTATGGTCAAACTAGCAAGCAGCACAACAAATACTGTACTGTAGGTGTCTATATTACTGCACGGAAGATTTCATGGGACAGAGTCATATCTGGTTTGAATTTGTTCAGGTAGGAGGAACTTCATCAGGTCTAGCTTTGGCCTCTTGACAATTTTTTTTTTAAACTCAATTCGAACCTGCAATAAAGCGAACACTTTTGTGTTGTTCTGGTTGTCAAAATGTATTTTTAAATAAATGATGACAATTACTTTGAAAACATTATTATCTATCAGCTTGAACACTAGAAAACACCAGGCTTTCCTTCAATATGGTGATTAGAGTTTTGTTTAAATATATTTACTCGGCACCATCAGCGTGCAGTCTTTGACATTTGTAATTAAGTTGGTCTCGCTCGAAGGTTTTAATACATCATACACTAAAATCAGCTTTGAGCACATTTTCGTACTTTTATTACTTTTCATCAGCGTTATTGAATGCACTTTCCAACACAAATTTCAGTTAGAGCACCAGCAGGCACGGCAATCCAATTTATAGTTCATTAACTGCAGCATAATTGGGCCTAAATGATAATGCGCTGCAACAGGAGCGGCCCACAGGGCCACGCTTTTCCACCACTTCCTGAACACACCTAATAAAAGTCATGAAGGACCGGATAATTAGCCGACGAGGTAAATAAAGGTGTGTTATAATAGAGAGAACTTTTGTGCAGTCCGGAACGGTCTTATTATTATCCAAGTTTATTTTGTTTTCACACAAACACAAAAACTGTCGCTTGTTTTACCTCGGATGTTTTAATGCCTCTAAGAACTACACGTTGTAACCGTCACAAAAGTGTCTCAAGTGTCTCATCCTGGGCTAACAAACACTGCTCAAGAATTTTTTCCAAAGGACCAAATCTAATTCCCAGTGTTTTTTCTTTTTTTTTAAACTTTTTTCTCTTTTTACTTTTTTTTTGCGTACAAACGTTGCAAAGGATTGTCGTAAATGGCAGCGCAATAACCACAGAGTTAATGGGATTATGCAAATTGGAGTGCTTTTAAAGGGCCCATTTGAAGTGGTTAATGGAGATTATGGAAATGGTTCAGCGACTAAGGCGCTCAGAGTGAAAACGAAAAGGCAGCAGGAAGATTTCGGGAAGTCTGCAGGATGGACACACAAATAAATAAATAAATAAATAAATAAATAAATAAATAAATAAAATCCTAAGGACCCATTCATTCGGATTCGGGACGAGTGCAGGGGAGAGCAAAGCAGAGGAGAGCAGCTGAGAACAGGTGGAGCTTCACAGGATAGATGGATGAAAAGAGTCCTTTTTCAAAATATCGCACAACCTTTTCTACGGCCACTTGCCACCATTCCAATCAAAAAATGTTTAGTAACGAAAAAAACTCACCTTGTGAAAGTTTACGTGACTTGGCTGGCATTCCAAATTAATTAGTTATATTGACTCAATGCGGTTGCTGGAGACTTTCTTTTATTTATATATGAAGCTCATTATTATGTCATTTCAACCTCTTTTTTTTTGATTGTAGACTAAATGATGGCAGTCTCCAAAACTATAACAGGAATATATACAGGACTATAACCGCTCCTCTGTGATACAGCTCCAAGTTAACCAACGTATTTTTATTTTCCAGATTTTTTTTTTTTACTTCATATATAATCCAGTCGAGTCTAAACAAAGTCCTGAGAGAGGGAATAAAACACTGGTGGTGTGTCATTGACGAGCTTACCTGATTACACCGCTCGATTACTTATTGGACAGATAGAGCGGAGGCAATTGAAGCGGCTGCACATTGGAAAAGCTGTTCCTCTCCTTTAATTAATGCTATTTGCAGACATTGCATGGCCTGGACTTTTAGCTACAGATTAAAAAAGGCCATTAAAAAGACTCTGGCACAGTGAAACTCAGGAGCTCTTAAACAGACAATCAATGACTCCACAGTCTTGGGTTCTTTCCTTACCTTTTTACTTTGTTTATTTATTTATTTATTTATTTTTGTCATAGGCATGTGTTGTCACTTTGCTATATTATAACGTGTCTGCTGATTTACTTTTTGTTTCTTTTTTTTTTCACTTGAAATATCGAATCTTTTTTGCTGAATTGTAACATGGATTTCATATAAGCTATTTTCTAAAGCAGGTTATTGAAACATAAGTCAGATTTAGCTAGATAAAAACAGATTTTACACGCTGTAGCCTGTTTTATTGCTGCCATAACTTTTAATAATTTAATATCGCAGCTGCAAGTAACCGAGGCAGAAGACAAGAACGTGCGTTTTAAGGAAAGGAGCTCGTTTTAAAGAAACTTTGCGGTAAAATGTTGTGTTTTTTTTTTTTTTATTAGCGGGTGACTAATTTTGTAGATTTAGGTAGGTACACAATTACCACAGCACTGCCGAATTCCTGCTTTTGATTAGACGGCTGTCATTCAAATTACTGGCTTAAATGAATACACTTGTTCTAATGCGTTGTGACTGTAATAACAGTTGATTTGCAGGAACGTCTAAGGCTTACATGGCACCTGATCTAAGGTTTAATAAAATAAAACAAATCTAAAATGTAGAATTGTGGATTTGATTTGTAGCCACTTGAGTAATTCAGCTTCAGGAACAAGCTTTGTACCATGTCAGGGTTTTTCCTACATGGGAAAGTCTTCAAGATGAACAAATTACAAAGTCTTCATCTTATGAACAAATTACATTTTTCTGGCTCATAAATTTCAAGAAAAGAAGAAAACATAAATCATCGGGAGCTGCTGTGATGTCTGTGACAGTAATGACTGTAATGTCTGTAACTAACTGTGACTGGAATTAACACAGTGTGACTTACAGTAATGACACAGTCTGTAACGGTGACTGGCAATAACAGCACAGACTGAATCTGTGACTGACAGTAATGACAGAAATGACACAGTCTGTAACTGTGACTGACAGTAATGACAGAAATGACACAGTCTGTAACTGTGACTGACAGTAATGACATGGTCTGTAATTGTGACTGACAGTAATGCCACAGTCTGTAATTGTGACTGACAGTAATGCCACAGTCTGTAATTGTGACTGACAATAATGACACAGTCTGTAACTGTGACTGACAGTAATGACAGTAATGACACAGTCTGTAACTGTGACTGACAGTAATAACAGTCTGTAACTGTGACTGACAGTAATGACAGTAATTACACAGTCTGTAATTGTGACTGACAGTAATGCCACAGTCTGTAACTGTTACTGACAGCAATGATATTAATGCCACCGTCTGTAATTGTGACTGACAGTAATGACAGTAATGTCTGTAACTAACTGTGACTGGAAATAACACAGTGTGACTTACAGTAATGACACAGTCTGTACCGCTGACTGGCAATAACAACACAGTCTGAAACTGTGACTGACAGTAATGACAGTAATGACACAGTCTGTAACTGTGACTGACAGTAATGACATGGTCTGTAATTGTGACTGACAGTAATGACACAGTCTGTAATTGTGACTGACAATAATGACACAGTCTGTAATTGTGACTGACAATAATGACACAGTCTGTAACTGTGACTGACAGTAATGACAGTAATGACACAGTCTGTAACTGTGACTGACAGTAATAACAGTCTGTAACTGTGACTGACAGTAATGACAGTAATTACACAGTCTGTAATTGTGTCTGACAGTAATGCCACAGTCTGTAACTGTTACTGATAGCAATGATATTGATGCCACCGTCTGTAATTGTGACTGACAGTAATGACAGTAATGACACAGTCTATAACTGTGACTGACAGTAATGACAATAATGAGACTGACAGAAATGACAGTTTGTAACTGTGACTGTGACTTACAGTGTTGACAGTCTGTAACTGTAACTGTGACTTACAGTAATGACAGTCTGTAACTATGACTGTGACTTACAGTAATGCCAGTCTGTAACTGTAACTGTGACTTACAGTAATGACAGTCTGTAACTGTAACTGTGACTGTGACTTACAGTAATGATAGTCTGTAACTGTAACTGTAACTGTGACTTACAGTAATGCCAGTCTGTAACTGAAACTGTGACTTACAGTAATGACAGTCTGTAACTGTAACTGTAACTGTGACTTACAGTAATGCCAGTCTGTAACTGTAACTGTGACCGTGACTTACAGTATAGATAGTCTGTAACTGTGACTTACAGTAATGATAGTCTGTAACTGTAACTGTAACTGTGACTTACAGTAATGACAGTCTGTAACTGTAACTGTGACCGTGACTTACAGTAATGATAGTCTGTAACTGTGACTTACAGTAATGATAGTCTGTAACTGTAACTGTAACTGTGACTTACAGTAATGACAGTCTGTAACTGTAACTGTGACTGTGACTTACAGTAATGATAGTCTGTAACTGTAACTGTGACTGTGACTTACAGTAATGATAGTCTGTAACTGTAACTGTGACTTACAGTAATGCCAGTCTGTAACTGTAACTGTGACTTACAGTAATGCCAGTCTGTAACTGTGACTTACAGTAATGCCAGTCTGTAACTGTAACTGTGACTGTGACTTACAGTAATGACAGTCTGTAACTGTAACTGTGACTTACAGTAATGCCAGTCTGTAACTGTAACTGTAACTGTAACTGTGACTTACAGTAATGCCAGTCTGTAACTGTAACTGTGACTTACAGTAATGATAGTCTGTAACTGTAACTGTGACTTACAGTAATGCCAGTCTGTAACTGTGACTGTGACTGTGACTTACAGTAATGACAGTCTGTAACTGTAACTGTGACTTACAGTAATGCCAGTCTGTAACTGTAACTGTGACTTACAGTAATGCCAGTCTGTAACTGTAACTGTAACTGTAACTGTGACTTACAGTAATGCCAGTCTGTAACTGTAACTGTGACTTACAGTAATGATAGTCTGTAACTGTAACTGTGACTTACAGTAATGATAGTCTGTAACTGTAACTGTGACTGTGACATACAGTAATTATAGTCTGTAACTGTAACTGTAACTTACAGTAATGCCAGTCTGTAACTGTGACTTACAGTAATGACAGTCTGTAACTGTAACTGTGACTGTGACTTACAGTAATGATAGTCTGTAACTGTAACTGTGACTGTGACTTACAGTAATGACAGTCTGTAACTGTAACTGTGACTGTGACTTACAGTAATGATAGTCTGTAACTGTAACTGTAACTGTAACTGTGACTTACAGTAATGCCAGTCTGTAACTGTAATTGTGACTTACAGTAATGACAGTCTGTAACTGTAATTGTGACTTACAGTAATGACAGTCTGTAACTGTAACTGTGACTGTGACTTACAGTAATGATAGTCTGTAACTGTAACTGTGACTTACAGTAATGCCAGACTGTAACTGTGACTGTGACTTACAGTAATGACAGTCTGTAACTGTAACTGTAACTGTGACTTACAGTAATGATAGTCTGTAACTGTGACTGTGACTTACAGTAATGATAGTCTGTAACTGTGACTGTGACTTACAGTAATGACAGTCTGTAACTGTAACTGTAACTGTGACTTACAGTAATGATAGTCTGTTACTGTGACTGTGACATACAGTAATTATAGTCTGTAACTGTAACTTACAGTAATGCCAGTCTGTAACTGTAACTGTGACTTACAGTAATGACAGTCTGTAACTGTAACTGTGACTGTGACTTACAGTAATGACAGTCTGTAACTGTAACTGTGACTTACAGTAATGCCAGACTGTAACTGTGACTGTGACTTACAGTAATGACAGTCTGTAACTGTAACTGTAACTGTGACTTACAGTAATGATAGTCTGTAACTGTGACTGTGACTTACAGTAATGATAGTCTGTAACTGTGACTGTGACTTACAGTAATGACAGTCTGTAACTGTAACTGTAACTGTGACTTACAGTAATGCCAGTCTGTAACTGTGACTGTGACTTACAGTAATGCTAGTCTGTAACTGTGACTGTGACTTACAGTAATGATAGTCTGTAACTGTAACTGTGACTTACAGTAATGCCAGACTGTAACTGTGACTGTGACTTACAGTAATGACAGTCTGTAACTGTAACTGTAACTGTGACTTACAGTAATGATAGTCTGTAACTGTGACTGTGACATACAGTAATGACAGTCTGTAACTGTAACTGTAACTGTGACTTACAGTAATGCCAGTCTGTAACTGTGACTGTGACTTACAGTAATGCTAGTCTGTAACTGTGACTGTGACTTACAGTAATGATAGTCTGTAACTGTGACTGTGACTTACAGTAATGACAGTCTGTAACTGTAACTGTAACTGTGACTTACAGTAATGCCAGTCTGTAACTGTGACTGTGACTTACAGTAATGCTAGTCTGTAACTGTGACTGTGACTTACAGTAATGATAGTCTGTAACTGTAACTGTGACTTACAGTAATGACAGTCTGTAACTGTGACTTACAGTAATGACAGTCTGAAACTTTAACTGTGACTTACAGTAATTACAGTCTATAATTGTAACTGTGACTGACAGCAATGACAGTAATGACAGTTAGTCCATTAGACTCTTTACTTTTTGTTATCACGTACAATACAGCAGTTATAAATAGTGTTGAGTGAACATTTCTCAGTGTTTATAGGTGCAATTAGGCACCAAAAAAATTCTGAAAGAGTTCAGTGTTACACTTTCAGTGTTAATTCACACTGGGAATTTTGCTGTGTAGAGACTTTAAGACATCTAGCTCATTATTGGTATTTTTTGTTGGTTTTCACTCAAGCTTGTTATTTTTGTTTGCTTAAGGTTAAATCAGATTTACACTATTATAGTTGTATGATATGTAAAATATAAGACTGGACAAGACGTCTTGTTATTTGTCATGGTTTCCCTGAACATGGTCTCTCATCAGCCACGGCACACCATGTGATAATGACAATAAAAAACTTTTTTTTTTTGCTCATATGACATTCGCAAATCCCATTTTAGTGCCATTTTTAATGTTTTAATTATTTTTTTTTTTTACAGTTTAAACATTATATCAGCTTTGGTTACTGATAAATAAACACACACACACACACACACACACACACACACACACACACACACACACACACAAACCACTTAAATACAATATCACCCATTTGTTTATTACCTTTTGTAACATTGCATGTCCGCATGTCCTCCCTGTTTCTAGTCTATTTCTAGAACTGCTGAATGAATAGTGGAGGAGAAGCTAATAGTGGACAGTAGCACATCCTACTTTAGAGCATTAAAGCAGGAGCACATTTGAAATTTAAACCCTCTTCGGACGCCTCATTCTGTCAGCCTTGCTTCAAAGGTCCAGGTCCAGTGAATCGAACTTTTTCACCCTTGAATAAAAACACCTCTCTCACAGAACCCTCAAGGCCAGAGTTCTGGATAGAAGCTGGTAGCTTTGTATGACTCACCTACACCTGTATCACTAAAGATTGATAGCATTGGGGCTGAAATGAAGGGAAACGTGGTGGTGGTGGTGGTGGTGGTGGTGTTTGGTGGATCCACAGCATAGAAAAGCATCCATCAGTGCTAACTGTCCACCTGTCAGTCTTCACAGTCAAAGGAGGGTGTTTCAATAAATAAATAAAAAGCAGAACGTCCTCCTCGTCTCACCAAATCCTCCATGTGCCCAGCAGAGGATTTTCACTCCCTGATTTGCCCGTGGCTGGAGATGATGGGAATAACAGCCAAGGCTCCGTATTAGAAAGTCCTCACCAGCTCCGGTGACTTAACTCTCATTTTCAATAATTGATATTGAAAGCAATGAAGTGGATGAATTGGCATCAGGGACTCGGGGGGCCTGCTCTCAGCTCCTACTTTTTTTTTCCTTACAGCCAAGCCAAATGAGATTGATTCAGGAGATGGAAGGGTGTCTTAGCCTTACTGTAGCTCTACTTCAAAATATATTTCAGCCAGGTCTATTATGACATCTTTAAAAGGAAAATAATGACCTGCACATTTCGGATTGAAATTGAAAATCTCTCACATCTTAGTCATTACTTAATCCATTCTATTTTGTATCGAACCATCAGACGTTTTATGGAATTATGCTCTCCGGATGAGTTTAGCAGAGATGACAGGCTTTCAGCACAGGGCCCAGCTTTTGCAAACCCTTGTTTTTTTTTCTTTTTAATGCTTGCTGATGCATTTGTAGTTTTTTCTTCTTTACTTTTTTTTGGGGGCTTCCTGTATTTTTACTTTGTCTGCACTGAAGAACCTCTCATAGAATAAAAAGAAAGAGAGAGGGAAAGAGAAAGTAAAGAAAGGCCTTGAGAGTGGGCACTGTATGAGAAAAGCAGAAAAGCTGATGACAAATTGCACATGGATTGATAGCCAGCATCTTTCTCTACTTTCCTTCGTTTCTTCCTCCCCAACCTGTTGAGCTCTATACAGGCCAAAGCCTCTTTCATGTTAACAAGTGCTCCCAGGTGGGAGTTGCCATGGAGATTTCCCCGCAGCTGCCGTGGCGACGTGATCGGGGCAGAATGGAGAGGCTCCCCGTCTCCCCCACCCCTCTTCTCCCCCACCCCTCCTTCTTTCATCCCCATTTTGATTCGAACCAAAAGCATAGCTTAACCTCATAAGGCCTGACTATAAATCTGGATTTTTGCTTTCGATCCGTTTACAAAACAATGTGACACGTTACGTGATGAATCCGAAGAATACGCTCATTTTGCATTATGTGTCTAAGCTAAGGGACGATTTAAATATTTTTGTAAACAGCATCAGTGCTGTTCAGAAGCAGACTGGAAATCCCACAATGCTCTTTAGTTTTCGTGTGGTCTTGGTCTCTCTGTCCAATTTATTACCTCAGAACCTCCTGGATGTCACAGCTACAACGCTGGCTAATTGGCTAACAGCACTGCTTAAAAGATAGGTCCTTCCATCCTTCCTCGCTCCCTCGACTGTGCCGGCTGTCCTGTATTCTTAATGTAGGCCCTGCCGACAAGACACAGCAAAAAAATAGATATGGGAAAAATACGAAAGATCCTGAGAGCTGCGTGTTTCTGTTGAGATGTTGAAAGCTGCTCAACGACCAAGAGCAATCTACTGCCTGTGACTTGTCTCCCCGAGGATGTGTTCACTGTTTAGAGGATAGGCATTAAGATCAACATACGCCAGCCAATTTCAATCCTGGCAGATCTTCTGCTCAAACGCTACCTTTTCTTCATGCGCTCTAACCTTGTTCTGCCCAAATCACAAAGTAATTCACATGCTCCAAGCCTCATTCGGGGAGAGCGCGAGTGCTGGGAGCCACCTCTGCCCTCGGAGAGCCGAGTGGAGGCGTGTGACACAAGATTGGCTCCTAGACCAGATGGATTTGCTCTGCTGCTGGTGTGAGAGAGAGAGAAACTGAAAGAGAGAGAGAGAGAGAGATTTCAGCTTAACTAAATCAGAGCATGTCCTTGTGTTTGCCCAAGCACTGCTATATAAGATTGTGTGTGTGTTTGCGCATGTGTTTCTGTGTGTGTGTGTGTGTGTGTGTGTGTGTGCGTGTGTGTGTGTGTGTGTGTGTGTGTGTGTAAAGTTTTGTTTTCCATGAGCACAGGCCAGAAAGTGGTTTTAAGGATGCTCTGATTTCTGTAATATTTGCGAGTTGTGTTCAGAAGGCACGGAATGAAAAGCTTACTAGTCACTTTATTAGGAACACCTGTAGCTCTGCACATTCATATTATCCAGTGAGCCAATCATGTGGCAGAAGTCCAGCGCATGAAATCATACCCATACAAGTCTGAAAAATGGTCATCGACTATCCAGTTTGGTTGAGTCTGTAGAGCCTGACGTAGTAACGTGCCACGCGATTGGTTGATCATCATTGAGCGAACATTGATTAGATGATTAACCCGTGTTCCTAATAAAGTGGCCATCAAGTTTAAAATATTAAAATATGAAATATGCATTTAAATAAAAAAAAAAGGTTGACTTTGATCAATAAGTGATTGCAAGGATGTTCATTTAGCACAGAATCTTTTTTTGTATGTGTTTCAATTAAGTCTTGTTTTCATGGAATAAAGCAGAGTAAATATTCATTAAAATTTCTCTAATAGTGGTAAAGAAGATGCGTGTAAAGGCATGTGGTGAAGTTTAAAGCTTCCCTTGGGATGAAATTCAAGACCTCAGTGTTGACTATGATTGAAATATAAATAGTGTTGATGATAATGATGATGTTTTTATGATCTGTTGTGATTCGATCTCTCCTGCCTAATCATGAAACTAGATTGAGGATGATTCATTTTTTCAAGTTGGATTTCCAAACGGTAGCTCCGGTGACGTGACGATCGCCTGCTTCTTAGAAGGAAAAATGTAACGATATTTGTTTAACAAAAGGCCAGAGGAAGTCCGAATGAGGCACAGCTACGGCACATCAGCATTCCACAGCGTTTATAGAAGAAACATATGGAGCTGTTTTAGTACCCAGAGTACGAACACTTTAATTCCTAGTTCTCTCACACAGACGGCTTTCGGTGCCTGCACGGATTCGCTTTGCTCCCACGCTAAATTACACACACACACACACACACACACACACACACACACACACACACACACACAGACACACACACACACACACACACACTCTCTCAGTGCTTCAAGGTGCGTGCTCAACTTCTTTCTGTTTGCTCGGAAACCCTTTTCGTCTCGTTCCTGCCACTTCTGGATTTTCTGTTCAACAGCTTCAGTCAACCTTCATCACATAGTCAGAACAGTTCCAGGAGTTTGGCTGGTGATGTCGTTAGTACTCTGTTACACAGTCCTGCTTGCTGGAGGATTAAAAACTGTAGACGTTTAAAGACGACCAGTGTCTTATAAGATATTTTGTAATGCTGTGTGTAGATGTAGATCAATTCTAAGAATAATAATGCAGAAATCTTGAACTCAGTCTCCCAATAGATCACAGACTAACACACTAATGTGATGTTGTGTAGATGTCATCTCACTAGTTTTTCAGAATTTACTGAATTTACTGAAGTCTACTGAATACACTACTGAGTGAATTGAGTAACATAAACATAATTAGTTCTCGTACCATGTGTTTCAAAGCCCTGAATAAAATCAAACCTCAAGCTCACACCTGAGCCAAGACTCCATCTCACAGCTCTGGTTTTCTACAGCAGACACGTCATCACTCGATCACGCTCAATCTACATTAGCTTTAGTTTAAGCAACAAAAAACGCACTTAAGAAACGGAATACGTTTACATAAACCTAATAAACAGGGACATTTTTTTTTTCTAGAATGTTTTTGAATTTTTAGAACAGTAGGAATGTTGGATTTGTCAGGACACAGTTTAATAAAGCTTCAGAGGGACATACAGGAATAAATACAGACACACTGAGATTCATGTCAATTAAAAACCATTTTTCTAAGATTGTACATTTTATTTTTACTTCATCACATTTGTAATGAAATTGTTGTATGAAGTTAGAAACTTTTTTGTATTCATGTGCCTGAATAATCATTCCTGTACTTTTCCCTGTAAAGCGAATTTCATTTGTTGTATGCAAATGCAACCTTACTGTGAATTCCTTATATTTGCCTGAGATATTCTATTACATTTTCTTTCACAGTTAATTACATGTCTTTTATCCACTTATTTTAACTGACTTTGTTTTTATAACAAGGACAGTTAAAACAAGAGTGAAAATTTGAAATTGATGCAGAATAGAAACAATTTCACTCTGTGTTTCCCTCAGTTTTTCACTTAGTGTTTCACTGTGTTTCAGCCTGTTACTTTTGGTGTTTCACTCTGTTTCACTCTGTGTTTAACTCTGTTTCACTCGGTGTTTCACTTTGAGTTACATGCTGTGTTTCACTCTGTCTTACACTCTGTCTTACACTTGGTGTTTCACTCCATGTTTCACTCTGTGTTTCACTCTGTGTTACACTGTGTTTCACTCTGTTTCACTCTGTGTTACACTGTGTTTCACTTTGTGTTTCACTCTGTGTTACACTGTGTTTTACTTTGTGTTTCACTCTGTGTTACACTGTGTTTCACTTTGTGTTTCACTCTGTGTTTCACTCCATGTTTCACTCTGTGTTTCACTCTGTGTTTCACTCTGTTACACTCTGTGTTTCACGCAGTGTTACACTCTGTGTTTCACTCCATGTTTCACTCTGTGTTTCACTCTGTGTTTCACTCTGTTACACTCTGTGTTTCACGCCGTGTTACACTCTGTGTTTCAAGTTTATTTACACTCTGTGTTTCACTCTGTTCACTTTTAGTTCTGTTTCTGTTCACTCTGTTCACTCTGTTCCGAGTTTAATTACACTCGGTGTTACAATCGGGGTTTCACTTTGTGTTACACTGTTTCACTTTATGTTATACTCTGTTTTAATCTGTGTTTTACTCTGTGTTACACTCTGTGTTACACTCTGTGTTTTACTGTGTGTTACACTCTGTGTTTCACTCTGTGTTACACTCTGTGTTTCACTCTGTGTTACTCTTGGTCTTTTGCTCAGTCTTTCACTCAGTCTTTCACTCAGTGTTTTATTCTGTGTTTCACTCGTTTTTTCACTCTGTGTTTCACTCGTTTTTTCACTCTGTGTTTCACTCGTTTTTTCACTCTGTTTCACTCTGTGTTTCACTCACTGTTTTACTCAGACTTTCACTGGCCTTCCAGAGCACACATTGTAGATCTCTTGTCTTTATTTGTCTAGTTATCAGGCTGATCGACTGACCATTTTCATCCAAACCTCAAAAACTTAAAAACAAATAACTGTAATTGCTCCTAATGTGTTCCATCAGTGTAAAGTTCAGGAATAAAAGAAACTTTTTTTTTGGCACCGGTAAATATAACTACATATTTAAATTCAGAGTCTGCTGTTTGGCAGGACGTATTGACACCCTGCGATCTAAACCCTGTCATTAATGTATAAAAACTACTTCTTTTAACCAAATAAATGAAGGTTATATTCAGTTTGTTTACACTTCACTTCAGATGACGTTCCATATGACAAGCAGATGTCTGCTGTTTCTGAAAAACAAATAATTTGCCTTTCAGGTTAAACCGAAAGAGTCGATCATGGACAAATGAGTTCACAAGCGATGTTTGATTTTTCCAGATATAATGCAATTTAAAATGTTAACTTTTTTCCCCCACAATCATGAAGTCGACCTCTTATTTAAAACGTTTGAAATAGTTTCTTGTTTGTGCTTTTATTCTCGGTGAGAGATCTGGCCTGTGCGTGTTTGGTGATGGAGTGATTATAGTGCTGTCTGTCCATGTGGAAAAAATACACAAATGACTTATTGTTAGTGTTACATACAGATTACACACAAATGGAAAAAATATATATATTTTTTAAATGCTGTTTGTTTAATCTTCTTGTTTTTTCTTATTAATGGTTTGTTCATTTTTATTGACATTTAGTTGCTTGAGTTTAAATAAGTTTGTTTGTATTCGATTGATTCAGATTTTTTTACTTTTAAAGAAATATATATATATATATATATATATATATATATATATATATATATATATATATATATATATTAAATGTATGTATTGTTTAATTGTACAATTGTATAATTTCTATTTATTTATTTATTTATATTCGTTTTCCAACATAGGCAGTATTTGGGATTTTTTTCCATTACTTCACCACTCAAATAAGCAAACGACAGGAACATTGATTTAAACTGTCCAAACAAACCTCAGTACATATAAAATTAGAGGATTAAATGGCAGTCATTTCTTTTTCCTGCAAGTTCTTTCTTCTTCTTTCCTTTTTTCTTGTCCTCGCAGTACTGTGGGAAGCGTTTGGGGTTGATGCGGCGTTCCCCGTCATTTAGTCGCTCTCCCTCCTCTGTGCTTCCTTGTGTTCTCTGGCAGAGTCGGTGGACCTGCTGTCTGAGGAAATGGTTTGTATTTAATGCATACGTGAGCAGGCTCCCTGTCTGTTCATTCACCTTTCCTCGTCCTCTTCACACTGCGCCGCAGAAAGACAAATACGCATTATACACTTGCTCTGTTTACATAAGATGCGTGTGTTGCAGCCTGAAGCTACACTTCTTTTTCTTTTCCTGGTGGAGAGAAACAGAACAGTGCACTCAGCTGTGTGTGAAGTCCGGTCCGGCGGTGTCCGGTGTCACACAACTCGTGTTGCGGTTGCTTAAACGTTTGCCTTGATGGTCTGGTATCAAGCGTGGAGTTTGTTTCTGTATCCACTCTACATTTGTCTCTAATGGAGGACTGTGCGGAATATTTATTTATTTATTTATCTATCTATTTATCTATTTATTTATTTATTTATTTTTATTTATTTTTTATTTTTTTTCAGGACCCATACTTATTTTTTTTTCCTTCACAGTATGTCTTTATTGCTTTATGGTTGCTCTTGTGTTTTTTGGCCCCACAGCCATTTTTTACAATTCTGTAGATTTTTATCTGCCGTTACATCAACGTCCTAATCAAATTGTCCAGCGTTTCATGTTTGACTTTTTCATCAGGGAAACAGTTTGGCCGCCTTTGCGTTACACACAAATCACTGGATGAGAAAGGACCAAAATGTCAAACCCTGTCAGATTTAAGTAGTACATGGTGTGCTAGATGAATGTCAAAGAGAGTGGGGTGTTTTGTTTTTTTTTTTCTTTTTTTTTGGAATGAAATACTAAATGTGGAAGAAATCCCAGTTCTAAGGCACATCGGGTGGCTTTTTTTTTTTCCCCACACCGTCCTCCCAGTCCAGAAGATTTCCAGGTCTTCTTGAGAGTCCTGGATTTCTAAACCCATCCCACTTTGTCTGTCTCCACCCCATAGTTCACTCCGCTTAGCCCCGCCCCTGCTGGTGGAGCCTCTCTCCTGGGCCGTACCCCTTTCTCTTTAAGTTGGTACAATGTGGAGCTTTCAGCTTGCTCGCGTTAATGCTAGAAGACAGGCCTCCATTAATAATTCATCCTTCTTTCACCAACACTCACTCTGCATACGGAGCTAACTTCAGCAGCTGTGTGTGTGTGTGTGTGTGTGTGTGTGTGTGTGTGTGTGTGTGTGTGTGTGTGTGTGTGTGTGTGTGTTTAGGGAGGATAGTAAGCAAACAGCAAAGGCAAATCTAGCCAGTGGTGAGGCCTGAGCTAGCTGACTGCTTAGCATTGCAGATGCTGCTCTCTCTCTCTCTCTCTCTCTCTCTCTCTCTCTCTCTCTCTCTCTCTCTCTCCCAGGAACTTTTCTAGATATCATTTTACACTTCACTAGGGATTTAATGCAATGCACCAAAGTTCAGCAGCGGACTGAAATTATGCTTGTTTGCATTAAACATGCATCAGGACTGAGATCCCTGGGGAAGTAACAAAAAAAAGTTGGGGGAGTTTCTTTAACTTGTGCAGGAGAGAGACAGAGAGAGAGAGACAGAGAGAGAGAGAGCGAGAGAGAGAGACAGTGAGGAGAGGGAGAAAGGGGGAGAGAGACTGAGAGAGGCAGGAAGAAAGAAAGAGAGGGCGTGAACGAGATATAGGGAGGAGAGAGATAAACGGAGGAGAGAGAGACAGAGGGAGGAGGAGAGTAATAATTCTGATGATGAATCAGTGTCACAGCTTTGTGATGAAGCACTGATGTCACAGTGTGGGGTTCAGTTGGGCTTTGAAACAAAGAGATATTGAGTTGAAGATGATGCTGATGATATAAAATGGGCTCGTGGTTGTGCTGGATGTCAGGCTGCACTCTTTTCTACTCAACACACACTTCCTCTACTGGACCTTTTACACGGAATAAATTTTGAAGTTTTAAAAAAAAAAAAAAAAAAATTTCACTGTTTCGTACCGTGTCTGTTTGTGTACGTGACGAATAAAATTTTGAATTTGAATTTTGTAATTTGAAATAACCATTTTCTAAATTTTTATAATTTTCTAAATTAGATTTTTTTTTTTTTGACGTTATTTATTTTTTTGGCGTGTGTAAAAAAGCGTGTGTTTCTCCAGCGTGTTAAATTGGGAACATGTTGAGTCATGTTGTGTAGATTGTGTTTCAAAAAAAGAAATAAATAAAATAAAACAGATACAAGAAACTTTGGTTTAAACTGTGAACATTTTTGACTCTTTTGTAGATCTGAAAATAACAAAACGCATCATAAGTCAATGGACGTGTCTCAATCTCAGTCAGCTCCCTATAGTGTAGATGAATTTAGGCACGGTCTCTGATGACTCCATTCTGATTTCCTCATCAGAATCTTAATGTAATATATCAAAAATGTTACTTATATACGTTCTTATCTCTCATTATACTTTAAGCACAACCGTTGTCTAGCTAGTTGATAAAAAAAAAATCATTAAACAAACAAAGCTTGTATAGAATGTCAGAGTTAAAAAAAAAAGAACAAGCTGCTTACGTTTGTAGAGTTTGCTCGTCTTTTTTTTTTTTTTGAGCTGAGAGACTTCAGAAAATATGACAGCTCCTTTTCCAGTAAAGAAACATTTTGAGCATGGACGTTTTTTTATTTTTATTTTTTTATTTTTTGTGCACTGTGGGATATTTTTAACTACTCAACCAGGAATCTGATTGAGTCACACACCGTCTTTTAAAGCAACGCTTCGACAGCAAGTAAAGAAAATAAGAAACCGTTTGAAAGCGTCATCATGTTGTGGAGATACTGACAGAAAATAACAAACAAAGATAACTAACAATAAATATGATGTTTAATTGATTAAAAAGTGTTTGGAGTTCATCAAATCTACAAAGAGCAAGACTGAGCAGACAGGATGGGTGACGTTTATTTTTCTGTGATTGAAAGCAGGACGGTGATTTCCAAACCTGTCTCTGATTCCCCCCGGTCCTCGTGCACCTCTGCATTTTGTAATTGTGGACATCAGCACCCAGGCGTGCTTGTGCCGCCACCCCCACCATGTGCACAAACCTCGTGCCTCAGCAGCTGCAGCTTCGTCCACACGAGCAGCAGCCAAAACGGAACAAATTCGATTCATTACCCGACCTCACTTTCCGGGCCTCGAGGGAAAGCGTTCGCTTTGCGAGGCCACATTTTGTACCAGTAATTAGCTCCATAATAATCAGCCCCTCCCCCTTGTTGTCGCACACACCCCTCTGTTAATCTGAGCAATAGTGGTAGATTGGATGACCACTTGATTACCGCTACACACACTTTCCCATCATTTCGGTTATTTGTGTGCTCAGGCTGACCTTAGCACCAACTCGTCTCCTCGGGCCCGATTCGGCCTCGCTCGGCACAGTGTGCAGACAGTCATAATTCATTTTTACGCCTCTCCATGCCAGCTGTAATTGCAGGGACCGAGTGGCTGAGTCTGCTCGCTCTCACCTCAAATGACGCTAATGACTAGGTCCTGTCATGCAGGCTGTGTTCATAGCCGAGACGCGAAAATACTGCGGATTTGGAAGCGGTTTGTCTTCGTTAATTTGGGACCTCTGTTTTTATTAGTTCTCCAAGCCCTTATTTATTTCTTTATTTGTTTATTCGCTTGATTCAGAGTGTACTCCTCTCTTTTAATATTACCACATAACATTAGCAAGACTAGCAAAACTTGACGATATCTCCTAGTATTTTACAATTTATCCATTACAGGTGATGTGAAAACTCTCCACTTTGTGCATAAATGTATCAGAATAAATATCTATAAACCTCAATAAAAACAAACATTTATCACTGATAGCAATTAATTGGCTGCAATTTGTAAACTTCAAATAAATTACAAAATAAAACTAAATAAAATATTAGAATGCCCTCAACGTCCTCAAGTCATTAGTTGAAATCGGATGCAGTTTAACGGACTTCATGGTCAATAATGTACGTATTTGTCATGTACACTTCATAGTGGTGATTATAATTAAGTTCTTATGAAAGTAGGCACTTTAAGGGTAATGTATTTATAGAAAATTCCCAAAAATCAAAAACTTTGTTTGTATCTCTAAAGTAAATGATGATATTAAATCTAGTTCTGATCTGTTCAAAGTGTTTGTTCATAAGCAGCTAAAATAAGTCCGGACTCATTTTCTAAAATTTTTTCTACAAAAAAATTGTTAATTTTTACTCAATGAAAATGTCCCATAGGACGAGTTCCAGTGTCCTGGTGAAAAGGTTTAACCCGACATCATGAATTATTTTATATTCTTCATATCAGGAATTATCTTTATATTATTAATGATTTATTTAAGAGCAAAATGCCTCCAATGTGCCTAATTTGTCAAGCTGGTTACAAACGGATTATTGTCCTTAATCTTTACGGCGAAAGGTTACACAAGAAATGTCAATTCATTAAAAAACAAATAAATAAGTAAAAATTCATATTCTACTGATGCATAAAGCTTCATATAGGACGACTAGCTAAAAAAATGGGGTTGACTACAGATCATATTGCATTTCCTCAAGAAAACCAAAAACATTCCGCAATTTTGAAAGAAAAAAAAATAGCCCAAAAACAAGCATTTTTGGTCGCTGCAATAAAAAATAACTCCTTGCATTTTATGACTTCTAGAAGGGACGCAGTTTCTATTAGAACCACATCCTCATGCAAGATCACTGCATCAGACACTAAGAATATCATCCAGAATATTGTGTAAATCACATGCTTTACTTTATTAGTGTTAATTAACGAAGGTGAGAGAAAGAAGGAACGAGAGCCAACGCTAAAGACTAAAAGACAAAACTAACCATTCAGTTTTTTGTTAATTCCCTGCTGTCTGTACACTTCAACTATGAACTTTTGTGTGCGTCACTGAACAAAGCGTGCTGCTGTATGAGGGACCGACATACACATTGGAAGAAAATGTGGGTTTGGCTTACATCGACATTTCTACACAACTTTGTTAAAAGGTAGATAAATGAGGCACGTTATCAGGAAAGAGACTGGTGAAAAAAAAGTGATCGTTATAAGATATGATAAGTTATGATAATGTGTTGAATAGTAAATATTTAATAGTTTTAAAGTCTTTATGACACCACAAGCATGGCATCAGTCTGGAAATCATCACTTTCTGCTTGCCGTGTGCAAGTCCAGATAAAATCGAGCAAACTTAACTGTGTGTACTGGGGAAAAACACAAATTAGAAAGTAGTGTGTGTGTGTGTCCAGCTAAAGCCCTATTCGGACGGGACTAGTTTTCCAAACGACGTTTGAGTTAGAATTTTTTTCAATTTATTTCATGTATAGATTCGGACGGGACTAACATCTCTGTGTTTATTACGGAGATAGGAGTGTCTGTGTTTTACATGTGGGCGTTGCACAAGACCACATGTCCAGGATGCGTGGATTGCGTATGGTGCAGTTGATATGCTGTGAACTACTGTATATAAAAGTGCATTTCAGTAATATAATTGAAAAACTGCCATAAGCAATTTATGAAATTTGATCAAATGTATTTTGAAATTAAGTAAATTTACATTTAAGCACTTTAAAATGTAAACATCCTAACTTGTTAAGTGTTTAAAAATGTTATACATGTTATAATATTAAAAATAATATAAAAAAAAACAAATGTAAAAAATGTTTAACATCATATGGTTTTATATAGAACTTCTTATAAACCCACTGGAATAAATACGTTTTTATATAATTTTCACGTTATGTAATTGACTATAGAAATGAAAGTACTCTTACATGAAACTGATATTACAGTAGCCAGTCTTAACAATTTACGTGATTTGGCTCTTCTTGTTGATCTCATTTTTTTATATTTCTTCGCAAGGTAGCAAACGCATTTACATCCATTATTGGTGTGCAGAAAGCAGAGACTTGAATACCGGTGCGCTAGGGTTAATATGGTAGTTCACGTTGACCAAAACAGACAAGAAAACGCGTTTTGGAAAAAACATTTTCGCCAATCACAGACATTCGCATTCGGACGGGATTAGATTTCTCATAGGAGCGCCGAGTTTGCTGAAAAACAATAGGTAATTTGCGCTGGAATTTTTACACAGGTCATGTGAGAAAAAGACAGACATGGCAGATTCGGACGGGATTAAAATCACAAAGTACGTCTGTGACACTGAAATTTCTCTAACGACCCCCTGTAAGACTAGTCCCGTCCGAATAGGGCTTAAGACACCTTTTCCAAAGCTCACTGAGAAACTCTGAGGCCTGCTGAAGGACTGACGGAGGAGCACCAGCACTCTCAGCGATCTCGGCCCTTTCAGCTTCCCTCCTCACAGCTTTCCAGTTGTTTCTTAGCGACTTTGTAGCTCAAGAAAAACACAATCAATCCACTAGCATCATCTCACTGATCACTTCAGAAAGCAGTATCGACAGCCAGGAGCCAGCTAAAGAACCCGAATCAGCACATCGGAGCAGGCCAGACTGAATAGGGATGGATTAAGAATTTCTGTACAGCCTCCTTTTATTTATTTATTTATTTATTTATTTATTTATTTATTTAGCACTTCGGAGAATAAAGAAGTGCAGCATGTGAGATATCAGTAAGCTCGATGTCCGTGAGCTCAGAACGGTGCAATTCCTGTACCAGTGATAAGGAAATCTGAGAAATCTTATAACAGTGATTTTTTTATTTTTGTAAATTTAACAGAACGAACAGTAATTGCGCTGGGCTCACTTTATGTCCCGTCTTTTTGTTTCCTCTTCTCACATGCCTTTTCTCAGCATCTATGCTTGTCTGTGCGAGGAGGAACAATATCCTCTAAGATTTTCTTGGCTTGTTGTTTTGAGTTGTGCTTAAATGAAATTCCACATGGTTGCTAAGATGTACAACTTTGGTTTGAGGGAAAAAAGCACACACACATACACACACATTCTCGTACTCATATATTCTCTTAGTTTTATCCCATGAAGAGAATAAAAACTATACAGTAGTTCTGTGGCGAGAGGACCGGGCAGATGGATGGACGTGAGTAAAGACTGAAAAGAGATGGTTTGCTTTTACAGAAAAATAAATTTATGATCTGTGGAGAAAGGATTGTTATCCTGTAACAGCACATCCTGTGCTTTATTCCTCTTACACCATAGCACTTTCATAATGGCTACGTTTAAGTGTTGTGTTTAGAATTTTGGGCTAGAAATACGCATTCATAGTTCGAATGTGTATTGTAGGACAACGTACATTATTATGCTCTTTTATTTGCTGTTTGTTTTTGTCAGACAGTACTTGAAGAGTTTTTCTGCGTTGTGGTTCACGTAGAGACACTATACAGCTTTTTACATGTGACATAGTTACCTGGGTGAGTGTCAACATGATCCTGGTTTGTCGTGTTTGACACTTTCTCTCTGCTCACATTTACCTGGGGTTAACAATCAATCCTGGATTTTTATAATCTGACCATTCACACTGTACATTCTTAAACCCTGGCTCAACCTTCTCCATATTTGCATATTTGCACCATCAACAACCATGATTGGATAAATACTTTTTCGAAGCTTCTCTCATGCTTTCGCATCAGTGAAAAAAATAACATTCCGGTCTGTCGGTCCATTGCAATTCCATGACCAGGAATTCAGCGGCTTGGAGTTGCTGGGGCTCGGACCCCTGACAAGTAACCTGTTTTAACCACCACTTTCCCCAGTTTTTATTGTGACAGAGCATAGAGTGGGTCATAGTACAGCACCCCTGGTGCAGGTAGGGTTAAGGGTCCAAAGGTGATAGCTTGGCAGTTCAGAGACTTGAACCCTGACTTTCTAATCATTGGCCCAAAGCTGTTCTTAGCTGACATCAGGACCAGATTGGGTCTTCTGCAATAATGAGATGCATTTTTGCTCACCATGGGTGAACAGAGTGGTTGTTAGAGATACGAACATGAACAAGTGTTTTCTGACAAAGCCCCTCTCACAAAACACTGGATGTTTTCTGTCCCATTTTGCATGATTCTGTCCCATTTTGCATGAAAACCATCAGTTTCTGAAATACTCAAAGCAAATAAGGCCAAGGTCAGAGTCACTAATATGGACAGTGGCTGAAGGATTTGAGTTATTGTATCTTCATGCTTTAATGCTTTGTGCTGCTGCCACTTGATGATGAGTGTATGCAGTTTTAGAGAATTTGTACAGAAACACTCTACACACTCGTAAGTCATTACCGGGAGAAAAAATATATCGGAAAAAATAAACACAGAAATCTGTAATAACAACAAGATGGCATCTTTGTCATGTGGTCTTTTCCATCCACTGGTATAAAAAAAACTGAAAATGTTTTGAGCAGCTTTTTGGAATTGTAGCTTTGATCAGTAAATAGGAAACACACTTTATACTTCACTTTGTGCTTTGTACATCAGGAAAGAAGCGAAAGATTCTGCAGGGATTACCAGACGTTAATTCCGCCATAATCCCCTAAAGAAAATTCACTAACGTCAATAAGGCACTTGGAATGATCGCAGTGGGAAAGGCATTGCTCAGAATCACGTCGAACAGAAATACTGGACGGCAAAGGGAGACCATTTGAATATGAACTGCTTGGTCTCGGAGCAGGCGGGTGGGTTGGGTGGGGGGCATGTATTGATTTCACAAGCTCAATTACTGAGTCATACAGTCCACATCTTCCAGAGCCCTTGATCGCCTCACATCCTTTGTGCTCTTCATTAATACCCGAGCATGAGCCCTGTTCCTTATTAATTCATATGCACACGTCCCTGACACGGTACAGGACCCCCAAGTCCAGTCCCTGCATTTTCCCTATTACTTTCTTTCCCCTGAACCTGCTGCGTGGAGTTGAATGATTTATATGTCGGCCTCTCCTGCAAACACACTTCCTCAGCCTTGTCAGACATGACAGTGGGAGTATCTGTGGGTGATTAATGAATTTGTGTCTGTCGCCGACTTCAAAACATCTTCATTTAGGCATCAGGGCTACTTTGCAGGCTGGAGCGAGGAGTCGACGGGTCCTCGAAGGATTAGTTCTCGAGGTAACCCTGCGGCCATCGCCGTGAGATGCTGAGGATTTTAATCTGGACAAGACGAGCAGTACCACAGCCATCCAAAAAAAGCCTAATATCATTTGCTTTTTTATTTTGAACAGATTTTATTATTTTTTTTGCCCGCATTAAAGACGAGGCAATGCAAAGCGTATAGCCGAGTGGCTGATAGCATAGCTTAAATTCTCTCTCATATGAAGGCACGTGGAAGAACTTTACTGACAGACAATAACATTCAATATACGGCATATTTGATGTTAATGCCACGTGACCAAACTTTTAGACAACTGATCATCAGATGTCTCATTCCATATGTAGTCCTTATTGCTGTTATAATTACCTTCACTCTTCAGAGAAGGCAAAAAAGATGTTGGCATGTGGCAGCGGGGATATGTGTTCATTTAGCTAATAGAGCATTGGCGAGATGGAGATCAGGCATCGATATTGTAAGATTGAGGAGGTTTCGGTGTTGCAGTTCACCAACAAAGGTGTCGAGGTCAGGGCTCAGGACACTAAAGTTTGGAACTTAACACACCATGCCTTCATGGAGCTCAGGGGCTTTGTGCACAGGGGCATTGTCATTCTACGCAATTGTGTGCTTCCAATGTTGTTCCAATAATTTGGGGAAGAACCACATACTGTATGCATGTAATGGTCAGATGCCCAGGGCGTATAGATGTTAGAGAATTTATCTGGCCAATATGCTTTGATTAGACAGTTTAAATGAATAATCAATAATGTTTGATTAAAATGAAATAAATTTGATTGAATGAAATAAAAACAAGACTACATTTAAAAAAAGGTCCTGATATAATATGATATTGGTGTCCATAAGACTAAGGGACAGAAAGAAAAAGTTCTAAAATGCCAATTTTAATTACTTTAAGTTCACCTGAGGCCCTGGGGTTTAAAACATAAATTTTTTTCCACGATTATCCCCAGAACGTTAATTGCTGAGATAATAATGCGCTTGTTTCTTGGCTACCTTAGAAAGTCACTCTAAGAGGATGTAATTTGGATGCAGCGTGATAAATCTACATTTTCATTCCGAAGTACAAGTGCAAGTTAGATTTAATGGCAGATCTCTTCAGGCTTTAGGTAAAGGTTCAGCAGTCCTTTTCTGTCTGAAATTGGTCTTGCACACAATTTGCAAGGATTCTCATGCACCAAAGTTGAGTTACAGTAATACACTGGAAGAAACCGCTCGGAAGGAAAGTTCCTCATTTCGTACA
This sequence comes from Tachysurus vachellii, assembly GCF_030014155.1. NCBI lineage: Eukaryota > Metazoa > Chordata > Actinopteri > Siluriformes > Bagridae > Tachysurus > Tachysurus vachellii. Next base: position 24,349,021 of record NC_083460.1, read on the forward strand.
AGATGGATCGTCCAACTTCTTGAGGATTTACAGTTGTGAAACTATGTGATTCTCTGCTGAGAAAAAGTCCATCAGCCAAGTGTTATTAATCAGAACCAGATTCTTCACCGTGGGAGTGAGGACGTCTTAAGTGCGGCTTGCCCAATCTTCTGCTGTGAGAATGGCACCGATTATTAAGCAGTTGTGAAAGCGGCCAGTCGAAAGTTGCGAGCTCGCTGTCAAAATTTTGCATTCCCACAGAGCCCAAGATCTGTTGCTTTAAGAGTTTTACCTCTTTCTGTTTCATATCAGTCACTGATGCTGTAAATTGTTTAAGTCAAACTTGAGCACGTTCTTCCTGGATTCTGTACTTTTTCCCGTGGCCTTCATGTCTCCTTGGATTAACTGAAGCTGCTGATTTTTTTTTTTTCTTCTTGTGGTCTCAGGAAGCAAATGGCAAAGACAAAAAAAAGCCTTATTTAACCTTTCTTGAATTTTTGAAGTCTGCTAAAGTGCTCTAATAAAAGGGGCCCCTAGTCTCGAGTGTAGCATGAGCCCAGTTTATGGTCGCTTGCAGATATGGATGACTAGCTGCCTGTGGCCTTGTTAGAACAGCACTTCCGCAGTTCCACTTCTGCACTTCTCAATGCCTGTAAAGTCACAAAGAAACATACGGCCACTTTAATAGGAAGCACCTGCATACCTGCTCATTCATGCAGTGATCCAATCAGGCACATGTTGCAGCAGAACAATGCATAAAACATCATGCAGAGACAAATCAACAGCTTCGAGCTATTCAGAGCGACTTACAGAAGAAGATCTGAAACATCAGTTGAAAAACATCAGTTGAAAAACTCACAAACGAAACAAAGTTCCCCTAAAACGTTACGTTTCTCAACAAAACATGATTCATTGCTTATAATAAACTTAATTTAAGCACATTTCTTAACAAATACATTGAATGATGTAGAGTGAGCGTGATCGATTCATGTAGTTTTACCTTAAACTGTTTACACTGTAAAATCTCATGAGGTTGTTGCTGCTGATGGGAAATACAGTATAACTATAGCTCAGGTGTGAGCTTGGCGTTTTGATGTTATTCTTTGAAAACACACTCAAGTCCACATATGGAACCAGAGAACGTATTTTAAATCAAGTCCAATTCAGAAAGCTTGTTTTTTTTCCAGCGTGTGCATTCTGTGTAACCGTAGAGGGGTCTCTGATGAGGAGGGTCTGAGGGCGGGAAATGTTCAGCTTATTTAAATCAATGAGCTACTTACTCTTCATAGCTGCGGTGTACAGAAAAGTTGTGAGCTCACAACAGCACAAGACTACATCTGGCTCTGTGCTTATCATTAAAGAACAGTAGGATACAGTGGGTACATGCACCCTCAAACCACTAGGCCATGTTTTCCTTGACCTGTATCTGATTTTACGCACCACGCTGCTACAACATGATTGAAAGATTACCAAATCCATGAACACACACGTACAGGCATTCCTGATAAAGAACATGATAGTGTAGACAAACCCAGCAGTTGATATTACCCGCTGTAGTGTCAGTCTACAATAATATTTCATATTTTGTCTGCATCACGCGTCGCTAGACGTTAGCGTCTGTCGTCCTGCTTCACAACAAGACTAAGCAATGTAGAAACCTGCCGTCTTTCCTGAGGTCACTCAGCAGAAAGCGAGGTAGGAAAATGTTGACGCACGTCACCGACAGGAAGAAGGCAACCGGCAAAGTATGTGCTCTTCATATCAGATTCTTTCCAAATTGGACTTTATAGCTCTCAATGTCTCAATGACACCAGTAACTTGACTCTCCATTGTAATGATGGAGATGGATCTTTCCTGCCTCTCCCATAATCCCTTGCTTGATGGATCGAATTGCTGAAGCAGGCAGAGTGGAGCAAGGGCAGCTTGGAACAAATTATTAAGCTACGTCACGGTTGCTGATTCATACGGACCTGTCAGAAAAAGAGGCTCTAATGAGGTTCTCGAATCGATAAGCCTTTAACGGTAAAATGCTCTGATGAAGTGGGATGGCATCTACCGCAGCAGAATTTTCCTCTTCCTGTCTCTTACACACCTGCTTCATGGGCCTCGGCAGAGGTGCCAGTTGTGCGAAGGCGCTTCCCGCCAGGCAAGTCGTCAAGTCAATAAGCTACAAAGGAATTTATTTGCGACTATTGACAGTTGAAATGATGAAGACAGGGTAGGAAGTCTTTGCCAGCTGGGCAGAAAATCACATTTTGCTTTTCTTAGGGCTCAAGTGATTTTATTAGCCTTCTTCCACTGCATAGGAAACCAAATTTCTCAGAATGTTCATTACACGAAATAAAATAACAGTCACCTTCATTTAAATATAATGCTTAAAGTACGAGCTTCAGATTACATGGAAAGCACACGGTCTTCCCAGGGGAAAAGTTGCTGCTTGTATCTAGCTCGCTAGATTTAGTAGTTTTAACTACTAGGGTTAAGCAGGGTTAAGTTAAATTGTTATTTATTTATTTATTTATTTATTTATTTATTTATTTGCATACTTATGTAGATGTTTAGTCAAATATTTATTAATTTTTATTTCTATTTGAACTTATCTATTTATTTTTTTAATTTTGGATTTTTTTTTTTTAACTTAATAGTTAAACCTGAAATATTAAAACCATGTGAAATAACACACCGTGTCCCTTAGAAACGCCTTCAGAAATCATGCTAGGATATTTTTATCATATAACTTACCCCCGCTTCTCTTAAAAAACCTTGTCAGAATAGCAGCGAGGAGATCTCTTCCGATTTAAAGAAGATTCAGTAGAAGGAGTTCAGTAGAAGGAGCAGAGCAGTCAGGAGCCCTAGCTATTGTCAGACAGGCCAGTGGTGCTGATAAACATCTGGTTGAACTCTCACACCTGTCAGACACCTAAAGTCCTGGGACTTGAGCTCATACGCTTCTAATCACAGAGACAGATTCCTAATCAGTGAGCGAACCCAGGCCTTGGAAGAAGCTCACGTACTGCCTGATGTCCTGTGTGTTACCCCAGCACTGATGGACCAGTGGACCAGGAGAAAGATGAAGAATAATCCATGACAGGATGTGCTGTTAGAGGACACTAATCACTAATCCAGAAGTGTTTCATTCCTCTTATAAAAAGCAGTTTGTCGGTGCTAAACATTGCACATTTTTTTTATTTGTTTATACATTTACATATATGGCAGACCCCCTTATCCAGAGCGACTTACGTTTATCTAGCTGAGCTATTGGCGTAAAGGGCCTTGCTTGGTGGATCTGGGATTTGATCTCACAACCTTCCAATCAGTGGGACAACGCCTTAACCACTGAGCTACAACATCCCCTGTATTTAGTTGCATTTAAGTTTATAGTTATGTTTTATCTCAAGGAAAATTTGGATAACAAATACCTCTTTTGCCGTACATCACATCAGCAATTCAATGTCATTCCCTTTTCAGAAGTTCTTCTCCAGAAAAGCTTTGTGTCTTAGAAAAACAAACAGCTTTACCTCTAACAGTGACCAAGCACTGACACTAGAGACTCCTTCCAAAAATATTCGGCCCTTCCTGGCCAATCAGAATTGAGGATTAAATACTGTCAGTGATAGCATGTCAATGGGTGAAAGCGAAACGTGCTGCAAGAGTATCGCTTTATTAAAATAAAGAAATTATTGATGACGTTTTGATGTATTAAAAAAACATTCAAATGGATTTATGTGGATGAAGTGTTTAGGTTAAGTGTTAGTAAGTATGCATACCTTTTATCTGAAATGAAATCATTTTCAGATCGTGCTTAATGCACGGTAAGTGCGCTGAGCTCTAGAGCAACGGGAAAAGCAGCTCCCGTGTAGTAAATATAATCTAAAAGTCATTCACAGACTCAAGACTGTGAAACGTATTAGTCATGCATGAGAAATGGTGGAGTTTGTATTGACAGCTCTGCCTTTTGAGAAGTTGTGAACAAGAACGAGGATCATTATATCGGACCATCTAAGCCCTGCGTGTGATTTAACGAGATTACTGGCAGCTTCGACTCGAGAGAGAGAGAAAAAAAACAAAAACGTGAGAAGCAGAAGATTTAAACAAAAGTTTCCGTTTCCTTGATTGCTGACCTCGTTGCTGTCTGACAGAAGCTATAGGGATGTCAGGAAACATGATTACTCTTCCTCTCCTCCATACCATTCTTTTTTTCCCAAAACTTACATTTGAAAAACATTTAACATCAAGTACAATCCAAATGTTGTTCAGCGCGCCACATCTCTACCTTAAACTGCACAGTTAAATGTCGTATTAATTGATTTCTGTGGTGATCAGAGCAAACAAGCAAAGGTCAGACGTTCCAGAAACGTCCTGCCTCCATTTGCAGCATTCGCACTTCTCCGTTCTGAGAACACACACAAAAAAAAAGATGAAGCTTCCCTAAAAGAAAAGTTCTACAGCAAAAAAAAAAAGACATTGCATCATTGTTGCATTTTTGGAAAATAGTATTATTTTTAGCATGGTTAGTTTTGGAACACTGCGTTAGCCCTGAAGCATTTCAGTTTAATGACATTTATTTCCAGCAGAAATTATTGGAGATAATGTCTTTGGTCAAAGCCATGGATTTCAAGTCAGACGTGAGTCTGTTAGCAGGCTCGATAAAGGCAGTATAAGATTAAAAAAAAATAAAAATAAAAAAGAAAGAAATAAAATAAAATAAAATACATTAAAAAAAATTATTTTGTATCTTGAAATTAGTATTTTGAAATTATATAACTCATATTAAAAGTAATCTTACTACTATTGCTATTAATACTATTACTACTACTATTGTTATTAATACAACAATGCACTTACTATTACAACCACTATTACTACTATTAATTATTACTATAATTTCTAATACTATTACTACTGATTACTACTTCTACTCCGACAACTACTACTACTAGTATTATTACTAATTACTAATATTACTACCAAAACTACTGTTAAAACTATCCCTATCAATTCTACTACTATCATTACTATTAATTCTGCTAATGCTACTATTACACCTACTATTATTTTGACTATTAATTTTATTACTACTACAACAACTTCTGTTAAAACTTTTCTCATCAATTCTACTACTAGTATTACTATTAATTATACTACTATTACTAGTACAACTACTTTTAGTACAACTACTGTTACACCTATTACTATCAATTCTAATACTATTACTACTGCTTTTATTACTACTCCTGCTAGGACAGCTACTCAAGTCAAGTCAAGTCAAGAAGCTGTTATTGTCATTTCATCCATATATAGCTGTTTCAGTACACAGTGAAATGAGACAACGTTTCTCCAGGACCAGCGTCCAGAATTAATTACTGTTAATTCTATTACTAGTACTAGTACAACTTCTGTTACTACAGCTACTACTATAATGATTATTAATTCTACTACTACTTCTACAACTACTACAACTATTACTATTAATTCTTCTTCTACTACTTTTAACGCTCCTACTACTACTACCACTACTACTACTACTAATAATAATAATAATAGTAAGAGGAATAGTCTTTTGGTCAAGTCTGAATTGGTGTTAAATGTTTAATATTTGTTTGCAAGCTGTTTGAAAGCGCTCTTGTATTCTGCTCATTTAAAAAAAAAATGGAAACATTGAAAACTATAGAACTGGTGATGGATACGCTGAGCTGAAATAGCCAGAACCCCAGCAGTGCACTCAACATTCATCTATTAAACAAATGATTTCCGTAAGCAGAAATGTCCTGGTCAAAGACAGAGTGTTGTTTTGAATTAGGAAAGCCAATCATTTCTGCCCCAGGCTTGCAAGAAGAAAGGGCTGAGGGGGGGAAACGAGTGGAGATGATGATTTAAATAAGATGCAGATTTAGATGCAAGTCTGATGCAAAAAAATTAAAAAGAAAAGTAGTCTAAGCATTGCTCCATTAGTGATGATGGTATGTTGCAGTTATATTGCAACACACTGCGATTGTTATACGCCTTCGGTAAATTAAAAGAAACAGCTTTACCCATAATCTGTCACAGTTAATACACTAGCCTGCAGATATTGCACTTTTTGTGTGGGGGGGGATTGATCAAAACACCCATTGCATGCACAGGAAATTGTAATTGCTCTTTTAAAAAAAAAAAAAAAATGCATAATGTTTTTGTGATGTCAGTTCTGCTGAACTTGTCATAATGATTAATAAACAGTTGGATCAAAAACGGGACAAAAAAAAAACAACCCGAAAAGACGTGGTTTATTAACACCATTTCTCAGCTGCACACCAACATTGAGGGACCCTGAGTTTCTAATGTTCAATTTAACAACTGTGTAATTTTTAGATATGGTTTTTAGAAGTTTTTGGACACTGAAAACAATTGACTTTATTTGATGTTTTATATATTTAAGCAATGTTTTAGTGTCAAACTTTTCACAACAACTTTTTTGTAGGAAAAAAACGGTCCTGTCATGACAAAATATTAAGAACCACCTGAAATATTGTCGACAACTAAGGATGGAAGTTCTGGGCGTCATCCTAGCACTGGGTGGTATCTACAGGGTGTTTTGCAGGGGGCTGAAGGGCATGTTCCTGTCAAAAGCAGGGTCATCTGAACACACAGCCAGCTGCCAGTCATTCAGTGAGGCCAGCGTTGCCCAGGGTAACTCCACAAAGCCAGCGATGATGAGGTCATCGGCGGGTGGAAAGGAGAGCAGCCCAAAGCCCAGTGCTGTGTTTTTTTTCCCCTTAGTAAAAGCTAAATGAGGGAGTGAGAAGGGGTGGGGGGTCGGGATTACGTGGGGAAAACCTTTTCATTTTTCCCTCAATCTGATTAGCCCTCCAGTTACATGAGCGGTGCAGTTCGGGGGTGTCGGGTAGGGGCAGCTGAGCTCCTCATCCTCCGACTTTTGTGCTCAACTGAGGAAAGACCTTAATATATTGCGGCAAATTAGGTTCTTAGATTCCGTCTCGATTAGGAGGGGCTTTTGCGGCAGCATTTGTGTTTTGTGTTTAGTCGTGATGACCCACATCTCAGGCCTCTTAAAAACAGTTGCTCACAGACAGAAAGAGAGAAATGAGTATATAAAGAAGGAAGGCCTGGACATGAGCAGTGAAAGTGAGAGATGGGTTTTCTTTCTCTCCGCTGCTTTCATGACTGCTTGTGCCATATAATAATTAATATGCTCTCCTAGAACATTTACTCTGATTTTATGTTACCAAACTTGGCAAATTTTACACTGAACATCCAGTACACTGGTGCGAGTTATCCTTTAAAAAATACGCCAATAGAACAGTCTTTGTCTTAACAATAAAACAGAAGACCAACTCATAATCCAGCATCACTCGCAAGCTCCGGTCCATTTCACCCGTCTTTCATGCTGAATGCTCCATTTCTGTTAAGGTAAATAAAAGGTATTTCTTGTCACTGCCTACAAGCAGCTCCTGACTGGATTTTTCAAACATTCAACTTGTTGTCTTGGAAATCATTCATTGCAATTTTTTTGCAATACTACAGAAATTAATCCATCAGCAGCAGCTTTGTATTGGTCGTGTTCTTTAGCTCAGCTCAGGCAGGTTTTTGGAGCGTTACACCAGAACCGACTTTACAGCGAATTAACCACACAAATGTTCACACTTCAGTGTAAAAATTGTGGTACAGGAAAAATCTGGGCTCTTTATTATTATATTTTTTTTCACTGCCTCCAAAGCCTTGAAGTTCAGCAACCTCTCTCACACCTCCAAAGTCACACATCTCCAAGCAAGAGCAAAGGAACAAGAGAAAAGGACGGAAGACGCGTGAAATTTTGCATGACCGATAATAAATTTCGGGCAGCTGGGACATTACAGCGCCGTTGATTGGTATTTTATAGGAATACCTGTTAAAGATTCAATTTCCAAGTGATTTTTCATAGTCACTTTAAAGAGCCTGGTGTGTTATTTGAAACCGCTCGCAAATCTCCTGTAATAATATCTGATCACTCCACTGCTCTTTTTTTTTTCCTCCTCTCTAACACGCATCAGTGAATCGCATTGAAACTTGAGATCCCTGTATTTGAAACTGTCGGAAATTTCCGTACCCTGTTTGACATCCGTATACCGTGATACCGTTATTTATTTGCCGTTTTAGTTAGTGCATTTAACGTATTTTATTTATGTATTTATTTATTTTCTGATGTGGTGTCTTGCGGATGCAATCATGCCGTGTTACAGATATTGTACTTACATTGGAATTGATAATGCAGTGAGAGAGTCAATTACCAGATTTGGAATTTTTTTTCAGGCCAAGTCTTATCTACGTCTACCAAATACTTATAAGTCATTGATCGGCAGGGGGAGGGGGGTTGGTTAGGTATCTGCTTCCAGATCATTCCAGCTGTAAGTTTGGATTTGGACAAATCAAAGCAAATGAAATACAGATTTCTGTGAAAGAGAAAGGGCCAGGATGTGAGCAAACGGTAAGCGCTGTTGGTTATTGAGGAAACAGATCCAGCGCTTCTCCTCCTGCATATCAAGCAAAGGAACAAAACCCAGAGCTCCAATAAGCTCTTTGCCATTGTTAAGCTCCACATTCCTGTCTCTCGCCGCTCTGCTCTTAAACAAACTTTTTCTACTGTTCTTCTTCTCACTCGGTGCACTTGAAGTTATCAGGCTCTTTCAGACGAACAATAGCGATGCTCTGAGAACCGAAGGCCTTCTGTCAGGACGGGGGTCCTGTCCTTTTGTCTCACCGGACACGAGCTCTGTGACCAATTAGCGTTTTATTGGGCTAGCCGAAAGCAAGAAATCTGTGTCTTGTAAAGATTTTGCTCTAAGGATCTCTGCTCTTTCCTTCCCAGCACCCTCTTTTGTCCTCCATTCATGAAAGATACACATTTTTTTTAATCCCAAGCCTCATTAAAGGAACAGAGAGAATATTGTTGTCGGGTAAAACGGAGCGTAAAAATAAACAGCTTTGTCCGGCTACTTTACTTTTACCCTTTTGCTTTTAGCCTTAAACAGTGAGTCTGTGCAGTGTATGCAAACACACACACGCTGAATCGTTAGTGTTCTTTTAGCACGGATGTCGAGTTCACAGAGATTTAATTAAAACATGCATTTAATCGTTGCATTGCGCTTATTTCCATTATCGATTCATGGCAGAGGATTCAGTCCTCTACTTTTACTGATAGACACTTCACACGCAAAAAACATTAATGTGTGATTATTCTTTCACAACTAAAGAATGTAGAAGGAACATCCCATGCTCATTTTGTGACTTGCATTGCTAGCACATGTAAAATGTATGAGTTTGTACTTTCTGACAGAATTAGATATATTGTGATGCTGTATAATTTAAATATGTAAAGTCAAAAAAAAATTGTATCAAATCAAATTTCTTGCTATTATTAAATAATAACTCTGGTGACTAAATCTAATCTGATCTAATCTAACGTCAGATTTGTTTTTTTTTTCTTCTCTTTTCGGTTTGCTGGGTCTTTGGCTGATTCTAAAAGGTAAGAATATATATATCTTTTTTTTTTACCTCAGTATTAGTACAGTGTCAGACACGTTTCATGGTTTGGGTTCCTGGATAATAATTAGATAAAAGCAGAACTTAAAAAAAGTTCCGTAATCACAGATTTTCTTCTTACTGCCAATCACACATGATGTTCCTCACACAGCTCATTTGCATTCTGTGATGCCCACAAAAAACAAAATGCCCATATAAGGGTAAAGAGTGAGAGGGCTTGGAAAAATAAAACGACTACTAATGAGTGAAATATAAGGAGCAAAGAAAAAAATAAAGAAGATTAAAATAAGAAAAAGAACTTAAAAGAAGTTATTTTGACTTACTCCTATGCCAATAATAAACATTATTGAACAGTGTAGAGAAATTTAGGAAATGTAAATTACATGTCAATTAAGTGATGTGACAACAAAATGGATGTGTTTTGTACACAAATCTACTGGTTTAATTTGTCATAATTTATGTTGTTTGTAATGGCTCTCTTTGTTAAAATGCAGTGATTGGGTCTCTCAGAATGTTCTAGATGATATTCTTAGTCCCTGACCTTGTGAACTAGAACGAGGATGTTTCTAGAGACCTTATAGCACTTCTGTAAGTCGCTCTGGGTGAGGGCATGTGTTAATAACGCAAGAAAATAAGTCATTTAAACCTGACAGCAGACTCCATATATAAAAGTGTGATACTCCATGCAAATAAGATGATTTAAAGATGATAAATTGAGGTTAGAATTGCACACGCTCAGGAGTTTTTTTTCCTGAAATGATGGGATTTCCATGAATACTGTACCTGCGTAAATGCTCTAATGAATGATAAACAAATCTATAAGAAGTCCATAAAATATTTAGTTTGAGAGACAAAGCAGTAAGGCAGTGATGAAGGTAGTAAAGAGTTTTGGCAATATGGAGGAATCAATGTACTAATAACACACACTGTGCTTGTATTAGACCTCCAGGCTACTGTAATAGTACATACCATATGCACAAGGAAGTAAATCTCTAATGTTTAAGATTTATTTATTTTTTTGTTAAGCTTGGTGCACCCTGTGTATGTGTGTGTGGTCCACACACTGAGCCATAAAGAGCGAACTGCTGGAACTCTTGTGTGACCTGAAATGGTTCAGTGGATCTTTGGTACAGAAGTGAAGAGGCAAAACCAACTCTGCTTAAAACTCTCTCTCTGAAGCTCAAACAGTTTTGTTGACTCAGATCGAGCCTAGTGCCCAAATAGTGTTGGTCTTCGGGTCTATTTATTCCTACGGAAAGTACCCATTTAACTCTGTAGGCCAGTCGCTGGACTTTCTGTCCGCACGAGACGAACAGTGAGATTCTGATGGGCTGAATACACTCAGTCATGCAGACAAGCACATGTATTGTGTATGTTTATGTGTAGACGGCAAGTGTGTTTACGCAGAACCGGTGCTTCAGGAAAGCATATGTCATTAAGCTGTGTTTCTAGCATCGGAGATCTGTTATTATCATTTAGCAATCTTCTGTGTGTGTGTGTGTGTTACAGTGTGTGCGGACTAGTCCGTGGAAATGACAGAAATAGAGATCAGAAACTCGAGATCAGGTTTTTTCGTGGCTGCCTGACAGTGCAGCCATGTTGGGGCACGGTGAAATACTTTCCAACTCATTTTCATCCTGCTTGCCCTGACTGCACAATTTTCACATATTGTTTACGCTTCTTTCCCCATTTACCTTACTTTTTGCTTATTTTTTTTTTTCTTTCTCCATGTACCATGAAATGAAGATGAATGACTCTCCTGCACTCTCCCATTGCTCTCTGATTTGGACTACTTTGCTTTTGTCATATATAATTCAGTTCAGTGTCATTTGAGAGCAAGGAAAAGTCTTCAGTTGCAGCCAAAGTTGACAGGGTTCAGTACTTTCCATTCTCGCTCAGCTATTAGTAAATTTATGTTAAAGCACGTGCTGGAAATGAGTTGTTTCAGGTCATGGCGGGTGTGTCCGCTTGCCGCGTAATCAACTACGGGTGATATCGAGCACTTCGTATTAATCAGCTGCTGTCCGTCGATGTTAAGCAACCAGGCACTCCTGCTAATAATTCTATAGTAAGAGGCTCTCTCTGCACTGATATTCCATGATTCAATTATTACTGATCCAGTTAAGTCTATCCCGGAATAGGGTTTGTGTCCCACTTTACGTAAATGGTCTTGATATGGTCTTCTGTTTTAAATGAGGATGAATTACTATTGATATTTCAGAGCACTTTTACAAGTACTTTGAAAAAAGTATAGAAAAGTAGAAATGGCCTTCAGAAGTAACACTTACTTCTGAAGGCCATTTCTACTTTTCTATACTTTTTTCTTTTTTTTTTGTTTTACTAATTGTTTGTGTGTGTTGTTAGCTTCACAAATGTAGACAATAATGAATGAATGTGCTATTTGCTGTGTTTTAGTAATTGTCTGTGTTTGTGTGTGTGTGTTGTTAGCTTCACAAATGTAGACAATAATGAATAATTGTTTTGTACAATAAAAATAAAAATAAAATAAACAATAGAGCGATGTCATGCAATAATAAAAAGCAACATTTTGTGCGATTTTTTTTTTCATTTATATTACCGAATCTCTCAGAAACAAGTTACTCTCTTACTGCTTTGGTTATAACGTCTTTTAAATAATTTCATCAGCGGTTGTCTCTTCTAATCTAGCAGGGAAATTACAGAGCATTCTGTCTAGAAGACTTTACTATGTCGGAAAAACTCAATAGAACAGTAATACCTTTGACACTGGAGACTCCTTCCAAAACGTCTCTTTACAATAAACTGCACCATATAAATGAACGTATTTTAAAATCTGTCCATGTAGAGTCATGATTACATTTTAATGAGCACATTATTAACCTGCGATGGAAAATGTAGTGCTGTCGAATCCCTACAAAATAAACCCCACTGTAGGCCCATGTGGTAAAACCTTCACAACCGTCTGTGATGAATGGACACCTGAAGCCAACTCTCATGTTGACTCTGTATCTCTCATGTCTCTCAGCTCTTTTCATTTGTCATGAGACTGAGATCCTCCCATCCTCTGTGGGTTCAGGAGAGGGACAGCATGAGAAGGAGGAACCCTAAAAAAAAGCAAAAAAAAAACAGGGCTTTACTTACCCAGACCCCAAATCTGATTAAGCACCTCTGAACTGGTAATTACACTCAGAGAGGATCAGACTTCAACAGGACAGGAAGACACCCGTTTAACTACCTGACAGGGAGGAAAAGCTGTAGTAAGAAATCGTAGCAGTAGCAGTAGAAAACAAGATGGCACTCATCTGAGGGGATTCATTTGTTCTGATGAGTATTCCTGCTAGATGGTCTCAGAGGGTTGACCTTTGACCATCTAAACAACAGTGTCTTCCGGCTCCAAGCTTTGCAGCTTCTGTCATAGCAGCTTCATTGTCTTCGCCTCAGGGGACACTATCTTTTACCCAAAATGTTGGCAACAGGTTTGAAGGGACCCGATCCGGCTGCCCTTTGGTCATAACGGGGGCCACTGGGACGGTTGCTAAGCTGCATGGGCACTCATCTGGAACCGCCGGCACTCAACAGATGCTTCCATCAATTCCCATGTCTCCCATGCCAAAGGCATACACACACAGAACCATTCATAATGGTCAGGGCTTTTGAAGGGCATTCATAGCTTTTCATTTAGAGGTGCCCAGCTGTTGGAGAGTTTTGTCCCCCCTCCTGCACTCTTCTTGCCTCTACATAGTCAAGTCTGGACTGAGCTAATTGTTTAACGAGCAACTGTAGATATGCTGGCTGTCATGGTCCCTTTCAGTCAGTCTTGTGGAAAAATCCCATCCTGAAAATCATGTTGACAGCTACAAAATAGCAGGTAAGGTGGATAGAGAAGAGCTGAAACACTACTTTAGTTTCAAGGTTATTTGCACGGTTTAGGGATAATATGTTTAACAATTTGGAAGTCTATCTCTGCTAAATTATTAGCGAGGTGCTACATCCATTAAACCGTTATGAGCTTTTTTTAGCTTCTGCTGAAATAGAATTTTCTTAGATGACTGTTCAGAAAGCATTAAGAATCATTAAGAAGTGCATTTAGGAAGCAGCTTAATGCCCATCCCAAGCATAACTTGGTCTTGCTGTACCTGTGAAATCTGTTTTAATGTGGACTGCCAGACCTAAAACGTAGTGAGGACCCAAGGCACAGTGAGGACCTGAGGTGTAGTGAATACCAAAGCGTGTTCAGGGCCGAGGTGTAATGCAGTCCTTGCTGCCATGAGGACTGAAGTGTACTAAAGAATGGGGTTTAGAGAGGACTGACGCATTGTGAGGGTTAAGCTGCAGTAAGGACCAAGGCATATTCAGTCCTGAGGTGTAGTTGGAACTAAGGTATAGTAAGGGCAGAGATGTTGTAAAGGCTGGGGACTGAAGGGGTAGTGAGGACTCAGGTGTAGTGAGGACTGAGGTGTTGTAAAGGCTGGGGACTGAAGGGGTAGTCAGGACTCAGGTGTAGGGAGGACTGAGGTGTTGTAAAGGCTGTTGACTGAAGGGGTAGTCAGGACTCAGGTGTAGGGAGGACTGAGGTGTTGTAAAGGCTGGGGACTGAAGGGGTAGTCAGGACTCAGGTGTAGGGAGGACTGAGGTGTTGTAAAGGCTGGGGACTGAAGGGGTAGTCAGGACTCAGGTGTAGTGAGGACTGAGGTGTTGTAAAGGCTATTGACTGAAGGGGTAGTCAGGACTCAGGTGTAGTGAGGACTGAGATGTTGAGAGAACTGGGACATAGTGAGGATCCAGGTCTAGAGGGGACTGTGATAATGTAGTGATGTGCTTTATTAATTTCAGCACCATTAAGACAGAGGAACTGTGAGACTTTTTTTTAAACAAGTGCTAAAGATTGACTTGTTCTTCCTTCATCAACGGGTCCCAGATCATGTTTCATCCCATCTCAAGCGGTTTCTCCAACAGCACTGAAGCTTCTCTCACTCTGTGTGTTAATCGGCCCAATCGCCGCCTGTGACTGCATCTGTCTGAGGGATTTGCATGAAATTTTAATGAGCGATTGGATTAACAAGGTTGGAGCGGTGCTCCCACAAGCCTGTGGTGTGTAATCCCAGCAGTGGCAAGCCAGTGATAAGTGCACACACTCGCCCAGTGTGATCAGACCACAACAAGACCAAGGGCTACAACAGGGAAACCAGAGTAGAGGGGTAGAAATCTCACCATGCCAGCTTGCTTACTAGCCTATTTCAGACACTTCAGAAGTGAAAATTGCTGGGGCTGATTTCTAGGTTTTGGTTGTAGGTAAAAAACATTGGGTTCAGTTTTGTGGCCAGTGTTTTTATAATATCTGAAAAACTGCAGTAATTTCTTATTAGAGGAATTAAGTGTTTATTGATGAGTCCCCAAGCAAAGTGTTTAACAGTTTTGCTGTTTCATTTTATCATTTGTAACAATATATGCATAAATTAAGACGTCCACAAATCCAACTTCAGAAATGTATTGATTGAAATCACATGAATATTAAATGTCCAAATTGTCACGCTGTGGCGTGTTGAACGAATACCAAATAGGTGTTTGTCAGCTTTTTTTTGTGTCCTGAGGTTTGTTTGATTAAAAATAGATTTGAGCTTCATTTTCAATATTCCAAACCTGTATTTTTTTTTGTATTCTCTCTGGAGTTTTTGACAAATGGCAAAAAAAAAAGTGACGACTGATTCTGGTCTGTCTGCTAGTTAAAGAAACGCTTTGCATTTTTTCCTAATTTCCTCTATTCTAATGCTTACCGAAGTATTTTTTGGGACAAATGTGAAAAAATGTAATTCAGTATGCAAACACAACATGGGAAAATGATTGGCTTTCTCACAGGGAAGTTTTATTGTTGTCCAGCCTCTTTGATTTTTCTTCCATATCCAGTGCTGACAGCCTGCCACCTCAGGGGTTATGTGAATAAAGCAGCGGTGCGCCCAAGCAGAACAAATCCCCTACTCCTGCTGTTTGGAGGGGCTTTAAACCCCCCCCTGACTTAAATATTGTAGTTCAGGACACTTTAGAGGTAACCTTACCAGTACACATTGTCACATTGTGAGGGACACAAACTGTATTTTTTGATGCTGCATATAAAATTCTATTCGTATCCATTAAAATGGATTAACACGTGAGCCCCTGGTGCAGCTATGTCCCATTTCTGAACATAAACTTCAGTTAATTTCTCACTCAAAACATAAGTTTGAATGTTTTTTTTTTCTTCGTTGTTTTACTAGCAACCTGATGATGAAGACCAGGGTGACCTTTTAGCACAGAAATAAAATGTGATTCTGTTATTACTTGAAATTTAATAACACATACGGCATGTGTTCAGCAAGGACGTTTTTCTCCTTTCCTCACGTTTCTTGCCGTGAAGCCCAGACGAGGTCGAGTTACTTGTGCACGTCTGGCACAAGTACATGTTCTCTCTTTCCCTTTTAGGCCTTTTTTTCTGCTTTAATGACTCCCCTCTGCGAAGGTCCCCTATAAACATGGCATGCAGAGGCCTGGGAACAGTTTACAACAGCATCGCAGGATACTACTTTGTCCTCCTGAAGGTGCTTATGGTGTTCAGAAGCCAAACACATCTTAAAAAGCACAAACAGTGAAGTTAGGGAAAAGGTATGATTATAGAACTCTCATACATTTATTGTTGAATATATATGTAACACACAAAATCATTTACAGTGTAGTTTACTTGGATTTGTCCCTATACTGTATGCTTGTGCATTTCTTACAAATACTTGAATTAATTTTATATTATATATGAATTACATTTATCTGCTGTTGCTCTAAATCTAGTGAGGAAAAATTCAGGCAACCTTCCTTAAATTTAGTCTTTTTTTTTTCCTAGAGAACCGAAAAAAAAGTTATATTTTAGAAAATGGCCGTTTCATTTCGCCTGTGCAGCCAGACAGCAAAATGCTACATCATACTTCATTGATTTTTTGAATAGCTCCCCTGAACGGCTTGCATACAGATCAGTGAACGTACCTGTTTGAATAAGGACATGGCTCATGCACATCCTGGGACAAGGATTTCACAACACGGAGTTCTTGCATTGCCATCGTGCAACTGCACGAGGAAACAAAAACCTTGAAACCCAGCCTACAAATGGAGTGAAAGACGGTGGAAAATCCTCTCGTCCATCCGTAAAGCGATCCGTCCCTCCTTGCGGATTAGCCCATTATCCATTGCGCATATAGAAACATTAGTGAAACCCTATCAGTAATTCAGAGATTTCTGGATACTCGGTGTGGTATGCTGGTTTAGAGATATTTTCTTGTCCATGAAGAAAGGGGTAAGATTTTGCTAGGGGAGGGGAATAAAAAAAAAAAAACGGCGCCACTGTTTGGGTTTCTGCTAAATACCATCTTGTATTCCATGAGCTGGCAAGGTGTTACAAGAATTCAATTTCAGCCTCTGAGGTGCTACAAATCAATGGCATTGACCCCTGACTTTTACAACCCACTGAGGTTCAATGATAGACAAGTCTTTACTGAGTGTCTCTCTTGATCAAGCAGCTGAGACAAGACAGATATCTTCACGCACTGTGCTTTTACACTCTATGTAGCCCATTTCAAATGCAGTTATTTCTGATTAAAAGAGTTTGCATAGATTTGTGCAGGAACTTTTTCTTTTTTCTCTGATGATATTGATTACACTTTCTCCAAAGTTGAAATGGCCTCACACACGGAACATGTGAAATATTCATGACCTCGTGCTGTCCGAAGGTCTGCCTCCATCGCTCCATCGAGCGTGTCTTCTATCGTTCTCGCCAAAAACCGGGAACATCTAAAGGCTGCTTTTGTCTGGAGCAAGTTTGCTTGACTTTGACGTCCGACGTTCAGACGTTCAGGTCGAGACTGCGTGTCACTTGCGGTGGGATCGAAGGCGGGAACCATGTGGAACCTTTTTAAGAAATGAAATGTCATGAGTAATAATGGGAGAAGGTTTGCCCGGTACTTTTTCGCAGCCAACTAGTTCAGACTCCCACAAAAACACAAAGAGAGGAAAAAAAGCGAAGTTTTGTAGAAAAGTGTTTTCCTTTGTTGAACATGTGTTGAAGTTTAGGCGCGGAATGCACCTTAATCAGAGCCGAGTGACATTTCGTTAATGTGTTCCTTTCTTTTTGGTGGATCGATTCTCCCCGCTTCAGAATTGACAGATGCTGCCGGTACGTGGGCTGAGAAACCAATAAGTATATATCTCTCTCTAGTGTCGATGCGTAGTTAAAACCGTTCAACTCAGCCAACATCATTCTTTTGGGTTTCTTTTTCTCAAGTGTGTGTGTGTGTGTTTTTTTGTTTTTTTTATTCGTAACGGCTTTCTCCAAACTATTTAAACCTGGCTCGCCATTCACGGTCTGAGATGAAAAATAGAACAGAATGCTAACTGGATGGTTGCACTCGTTGCCGTTCCTTTATTTATGCAAACAAATGGAGGGTGGAAGAGGAGGACTAAATAAGAAGAAGAAGAGGAAGGAGGTGGAGGAGAAGGGGGCACCGTGAAGAAATGAAAAGGACTCAAGAAGTGCAGCCAGGCGAAGGGCAGTGGGGGTTGAGGAAAGTCTGAGGCTCGAGGCTTGCTGCGCCAATCAAAGGCACTTGTCCTCGTGATAAACTCCGCCCTGCACGACCCCGCCTCTGTGCGAGAGAGAAAAAACATTCAATTGATTGGACATGGCCACGCAGTGGGTTAAACAGCAGTGAAATGCCCCCACCTCCCCTCTGGCAGATGTCTGTGAATCCAAGGAATGACGGTGTCCATTTGAGCACCAAAACACCACAGTGAAAGATCTGAACGACTCACTTTTGGAATCAAAAAATAATAATAAAAGGGGTCACCGCAGTTCCTCCTAGGTCATGGATCCAGTGACTCGCTCCTTGACAGAGCTAATTGACTTCCTCGTTTACCTAACGAGGTGTGTGCGAGTTGTACGTCGCCAAACACATAACGTCATTAGGCAGCGGCTTATAATTGTGCCGAGGGGCTGCTAATTTCTCTTTGTGGAAATACTCGGTTTAATGAGACACAA
Organism: Tachysurus vachellii; assembly: GCF_030014155.1. Classification (NCBI taxonomy): domain Eukaryota; kingdom Metazoa; phylum Chordata; class Actinopteri; order Siluriformes; family Bagridae; genus Tachysurus; species Tachysurus vachellii. The sequence continues at coordinate 24,367,547 of NC_083460.1, forward strand.
GATCAGTGGTGCTGTTGTGCAAATATTGTCAGGCTTTGTTAGACAGAAGACTGTAGGAAAAGGTGACGTGAAATCATTTAACGGACCCATTTTGAGCACGACGGCTGAATGCAGTAAAGCGATAAACCTGAATCTCTTTCCTGAACATTTTTTTCACACAACGGTCAGTTTTTCTGAATCTCACAAATCTCTATTCATGTATACTCGGCTAAATAATTTAGGAACCACAAGGAAAGGTAGAGAATTTCATGGTGACCGACTATCACAGAATTCTGACTTCGCCTTGAGGTATTTTTAGTACGTCTGCTACTTTTTTTTGTTGTTGCTCAGGTTAGAAAAATGGCTCTAGTGTCTCTACTGCCTAATTATCCATCCTTGCCTCAGTTTTATTCAATTATTTTATTTATTTATTTAATTTATTATTATTATTATTCAGGAGAAAACAGACCCTTATTTCAGCATGTTATTAGCATCCATATTGGACTCGATTCATTCTGTCAGTCCAATCATAAAGAAAGAAGAAGAAAAAAGAATTGAGGCACACTCAAGCTTTTGCAGCTGCTCTCACGAGCGTGAGCCTGGACAAAGGGAAAACGGCTGATGAGAAAAAGAAAAGAGGGGGAGAAAAATCCTGTGGTACAGGCCTCGGGTTCTGGGCAAGACCTAATTGTGAAGTGATACAAAGTGACAGGTAAAAGTGTAAATCATTCGGTCAGCTCACACTCACGTTGGCACACAACAGCCATTGACGCAGTTGTAATTTGCAGAACCTGGCTGCACTTCCCTCAGACCCGCTCACCACGACCTCCACAAACCCCAAGCAACCCCCTCCACCAACCCACCCGTCCGTCCGTCCCGACCTCCAAATCATCCACAACCGACACACATGTAATTTCCAGCAATTTAGCATCCACTTTCACAGGGAATGGGGACTCAGGAAACCTGAGGCTGCGGCGAAACCGTATCTGCCTCCGAGCCTCGGCCAAGGCAGAGACAGCGCTGAGTATAAATTCTGCCCCTGGCTCCAAGATGGAGTTTGCAGCACTCCCTTTTTGGATTCGGTGCAACCAAAAAGTTTTTTCGGGTCTGGAATCAAGCGGCCTGTCGTCAGGTCCAGGGGTTTGATTTACAGTACATAGGGCTTAATTGTAAATCAGATGCTCAGCAGGAATAAGCTGTGGAATGCTCAGAAACAGAGAGAGCGAAAAAGATAGAGAGAGAGAAAATGTTATATATATTTTTTTTTTTCCAGCATGGAAATGTCCATAGGTATGTTTGTATTACGTGTTAGAATTTGCAGGCTGGACCTGTTGCCCCCAACAACCTGTAACCTCAATGACCCTGGCCTCCCAAGCCGCAAGGGCTCTCTCAGCAGGCCAAGGCTTCATCATTAGCAGCAGGATAATTAATTGTCAAGCACACAGAAGGCAAGCCCTGGTCCTTTTAGGCCCCCAGTGGACATGGAGTCCTGTGAAACCTTGTAAATCATGTGGCTGTTTGAGGCGAGGCAACACAACCACTCATGTATTGTGTTTTATTGTTGTTGTTTGCTTGTTTTTGAAAGCATAAGATTTATGCTAAGAAAGATTTTTTTAGCACACCCATAAAGCTTTAGAAGCTATTGCAGGATATTGCCTCTTGATTATACAGTAGTCGCTGATGTCTTTCCGTGCTGTCTAGGAATACCGAGATCTTCCCGTTAGCCACTGAAACAGCTGTCAAGTTAGGACTTGTAATTCTTCTACTCATACACACACACACACACACACACTCACACACATGCACGTACATGCGGCAAGAATGGGTGAAGCTGCTGAACAGCGAGTCTGTGGCAGGCAGGGGCAGATGGCAGGAGGCAGCAGGCACTTCACTTGAGGATGCGCCAGTTACAAGAGCGGTGGGAGTTTGAAGCAGGCAGATGGGGCTTTCATGAGGGGAAACTCCAGCCAGGGCTCCAGGAGCCAGTGTTTTTCCGAGGAGCGGACACCGGCCAACTTGCCGAGGCTGGAAGGAAGCGGGAAGAAATGGAGCAAGCGAGAGATGATGAGATGATGAGACGATACCGGGAGATGAAGGGCTGGGTCGCAGGTTATGACATACGGTGAGGCGGACCCTCCCTCGTCTCATTAGGCGGCCTCGTTACCTCAGTAGAAGCCACTTCCCTTTTTTTATTTTTTCCCCACTCCTCGTCATCCAGTGAAACGCAAAGCACAGGAATGAACGAGGGGTTTATTTTATCGACTAAATAAAATCCGAGTGCGGTTCTTTCTCAGGCTTTTAACATTCCAGCATTACCAGATGGCTTCTCTGATTTTCTTCAACACTCATTATTTTGATTTCTCACCAAAATAATTAATTGCACTAAAGATCGCGTCCCTGTTGGATTTCTACTCATTATTTATTTCTTTTTGTAAATTATTCACTAAAGACACAAGAAATGGGTTTTATACTGTGTGTGATACTGGTTATCTTGTTGCTGGTTTCTCTTTCCATGTTGGTGTGTGTGTGTGTAAGCAGCTCCTCCTGTGTTAGATGTGCTTGGGTACAGTGTATTGACGTTTTTGCCGAGCCCATGGGAGGCTGCTGCATGGGGAATCTGGAGCTCACGTTTCAGCCCCCTACACTTTCATCTTCAGCGGGTGGAGAAACCCAGCGAGAGCTGCTTGTGCACAAACAGAATTTGGCAAAGGGGCCTGTCACTCCATGGGAAGCTTTGTGCATACATCTGTGTGTGTATTTTGTGTGTGTGTATGTGTGTGTTCATGATCATCATTTCCTTTATTAAACTGTATTACAACAGCACTTCTCAACTTATTTTTGCGCTACTCTTCTTATGTCTCGGCTCACTGGAGGGAGTTCTGATTAAGGAAGCTAACTCATGCTGGCTGAATCACAGGTTCCTGAAGGAAAGCCGCTTTTGAACAGGATGCTGTAGATGAAAGACTACAGAACGTAGCGAGAGGCTTTGGAATAGAATTTGGTAAAGACGTCGCGTCTATAATTGTGTATAAATGAATATAGTGCAAGCGAAAGAAAAAGCTAACAACTACAAAGCGTGCTTGCTGAGCCAGGATTTTTCTTTTTGGTCTTATTTTTTTAAATGTGAGACTTTTTTCTTTTTTAATATTTGCCTACTGGAGAAAAGTCATTGGGAAAGTCATCACAAATCGATTCAGAAAACACACAAACTGATTCTTAAAGAACACAAACTGATTCAGAAAGATCACAAACTGATTCAGAAAAATCACAAACTGATTCAGAAAGATCACAAACTGATTCAGAAAACACACAAACTGATTTAGAAAACACACAAACTGATTCTTAAAGAACACAAACTGATTCAGAAAGATCACAAACTAATTCAGAAAACACACAAACTGACTCAGAAAGCCTACAAACTGATTCAGAAAGATCACAAACTAATTCAGAAAACACACAAACTGACTCAGAAAGCCTACAAACTGATTCAGAAAGATCGCAAACTGATTCAAAAAGCACACAAACTAATTCTTAAAGCACACAAACTGATTCAGAAAGCACACAAACTAATTCTTAAAGCACACAAACTGATTCAGAAAGCACACAAACTGATTCTTAAAGAACAAACTGATTCAGTAAGATCACAAACTGATTCAGAAAGCACACAAACCGATTCAGAAACAAACCAGTTTAGAAGGATCAGAAACAGATTCCAGAAAGAATACAGATTCCAAAAGGTCAAAAAAAAAAATTATTTCAGAATTTAGACAATTCCAATCAGAATTAAGTCTTTTTTTTATTCAGAAAGGACACAGAGAGAGATTTAGACACATATCCACTTCAGCAGATGTGTTGCTCTTTTAAATTAGACAGCTGTGAGATTTTTGAACACTGTGGGATTAAATTCAGCATCAGTGAGTTGCGTAAAATTAACGCTTGAAGATCGTGTTTGTCCTGCGTTCAGAACAAGCATTAAAGCAACGTTGCTCGGATGTTTGTGCAGGCGGTTAAGGAACAGAAAGCAGATTTGTGTGCCAGCGTCCGTTCTGTTGTGTGAATGTGCCACTGCAAGCAAGCAGCCTGGTAACGCCATACCGGCTCAAGCTTCCAGCAGGATCTGGGCTCATGTCTCCCTGGCAGAGGTTACGTTAGCTTTGGCACGCTGTGCATGGATTATGTGCACAACTTGCAGAAATGCGGTTCGAAAAATGTATTAATTCTGTGTGTGAATACTCGTCTGTGAAAGGCTGTTTGTACGGAAAAAAAACACGGAGATCCTATTTCCTCATTTATTTGCGTTCACTGACATGGAAGGAAGATAAAGTACACAGTAATAATTTTGCAGAAACAGTCTGAATTCTCATTGATCTCCATTTCAGTCGTATGGAATTCATCTGGTTTTAAAAAGATGAGGAATGTGAAATGTTTAGCTGCTAAATCCACTTCCCAAGCTGAGTTTCCATGACATGTAACTCATGGCAAAACAATGGAAAATCATGTATGTCTACAGAAATAACTGAAAATGTAAAAAAATCAATCAATAAATAAAAATATATATTGCAAAAAAAAAAAAAATGTTAAGACTAAAAGACACGTAAATGTCAAAATCAAACAAAGAAATAAATATATGCAATATTGCTTAAAACCTGGCAGTGTTTACAAAAATAATTCCAATTTTATAAATAAATAAATACAATATTATGGATTTTTTTAAGGACAACGTTTACATTTTTAAATAGAAAATATATTATAAATAAATGATACATTATAAAATAATAATTCGTTTTTTTAATATAAAGAATAAATGAATGCATAAGTATAAAATAGGAATACATTAAATAATAATAATAATTTAAAAAAGGGGGAAAAAGTATACAAGTTTCAAATTATGTCTATAAGTCAATAACTAAATACAACATTTTACAATTTTACAATTTAAAAAAATACCTATTACAATTTTTCCACATACCAGCTTCTTTTAATCAGTTTGCAGTTGCTATCTAAAAAAAGGGATTTCTGAACAGCATTGTAACATGTCTAACATTCCCTTTGTTTTTGTGGTGAATCATCTCATAAAATATGGAAATAGAAGGGAAAAAAAACGGTCTCAGTGTCGTAGCCTGTAAACATATTATGGTCGGCAGGAAAAATGTTTTCAATATTTACTTTGCTCATCTGAGTTCCGCCAGCAGCGAGAGCCATCTGCATTAGACTGGAGTTTGCATGGGTGGGCCCTATTGTTTTTTCGGGGTTTTTTGAGGTAATTTTAGCCCTTGACGATGTTTACGCTTTGCTTGCCGCCTCTCTGAGAAATTATGAGCTTTAATTTGAATGCATGTTCCTTTCATATGCATCTCATAAGCTACGCGGCTTGAATTGATTTGGATTATTTACTTTTGCACAGACACCCCTGAAACACATGCACACACTAACACACACTCACACACAGTCCTCTCCAGAGACGCTTTTATCTAGAGGAGATGAGACGACTGCAATTATAGTTACAGATCCGTTTTTGTTATTGTAGCAGCGCGACGTTGCCTGTTGTCGTATTTTCAAAACATTACCGCGAGGCGCAGGGAGCATGACACACGAGGGTGGGTCTTAAGGGAGCCATGACCTTCTCTTAAAGGCCCCAAGGTGGCACCCAGGTGCGGTGCCCTGGGAGGACGTACAGGTGGAGCCGCCCTGCTCGCTTCCTCCTCCGTGTAAGCTAGATGACAAAACAGCTCGTGCTGCGCTGTGCTGTGTTGTGCTGAGCGAGCTGTGCACTGCCTGGTGTGTTTTGTCATGCAGCATGCGCAGAGGAGGAAGCGAACACGGTGGCCCCACCTGCATGCTGCAGGTCCTCTCCTGTGGCTTCAGCTCAGGGATTCAGAGCAGGCCATCTCAAGTCACTCTAATTGGCCACGGGTGAATTCGGTGCGTCAGCCCAGGCTGGCTTTCACCGAATCAGAAAGGGGTCGTCATGAAAGTGGAACGCATCCACCCTGAGCCTGCTACCTTTAAAAAAAAAATAAAACATCAGGAGGCCTTTTTTTCACATGCTTGACCACCATCACCACCTGTGGAGCAGCTCAATGGCTTCAAGGACTTCTTTTCCCTGGAACATTTTTTGTTGTGTTCGACAAATATTTTGCCATATTTTCATAAAACTTCTTAGTATAGTCTTATCACCTGGCCACCTTTCCCTTCTTCTTTCTTCACTTTTTTTTACCCCTTTAGCACATCTCTAGGTAGCATGTGATTTCCTTAATTTCATTCCCTCTTTACTGGCTGCTCTTATTGGTTAACCTGGCACTCCCTGCTGCTTTACTGGTGTTCGCTTTCAAAGTATGGCTTCTCGGATGTGCTTAAGAATGGCACTGGCTCCAGGAATATTAAGTACTTTCCAGCTTTTGCTGCTTTCTTGGGGGAAACGGAGCAGGCGTTGGCATACCATAGGGAATTAGATGCATGAATGTATTAAAGGAGCTTATGTGATGTTAGGACACTGAATTGAATATTGATTCTCCTCATCCATTGCTAGTCAATCACTGACAAAGTAGTTTCCTGACTGTAATTAATAATCTTTTTTTTTTTTGTAGTTTTCAGAGGAACAGCCATAAATCATTTCAGATTTTCTTTGGCGATATTTATTATCATTATATACAGTTAGGCTGAAAAAATATTGAAAAATGCATACAAGATCTAATAACCATTTATTTTTCAAGTGATCAAAAATATCGAAACATGTCTTCCGGGTGTTTCTTGTTTCCGAGGTGAGTCATGTCAGATTGATTGTTTAAACAATTAATAGCTCAGAATAGCTAGTTTTATACAGATTGTTAAAGATTTGGGTTTCATTGTGAAGACTGCATTTGTTGGTAAATATTTAAACCAACATGAAGACCAGAGAGCTGCCTATGAGAAAATCAAGCCAATTTGAAGCTGAGAAAAGAAAGAAAATCAATCAGAGGCATTGCAGAAGCATGGGGCAAAGCCAACAGAAGAATTTGGAGTGTCCTGAAAAGGAAAGAAAGCGCTGGTGAGCAAACAACCAGACACCGAACAGGTCAGCAAAGGAAAACAAGAGCAGCTGACAGAAACTTTGTGAGAGCTGAGAAGAAAAACACACACAAAAAACAGTGGCATCACCAACAACCTCCACAGGGCTGGAGTGAAGGTATCACAGCAGCATTGCAAGGGAGAAAAACAAAATCAAAACAAAGAAAACCTGAAAAAGGATGCATTAGAAGCCTGAGAAAAACATCACAAATGAAGAATGCAACATTTTAGTGATGTCAGTGGGTGACAGGCTTCAGGAAGTTAATGCAAGCAAACAATTATTAACTGTATTAACATTAAAGCTCTCTGTTCAAATACTTTTGCTCAACTCACGTTAGGTGGTTTGCAACCCAATGTTCTCGGTAGTTAACACAGCTGGTAGTTAAAATCTGAACGTCTGACCGACCGCCTCTTATCCGTTAAACGAACTCAAACCCGAGTGTCGTCAGTGAGTAGCAAAAACAAAAGAGTCGGCCATGTCGTTCCGATACCTTTGGAGGATGTTATATCTAAGTATTTTATGAATGTTGTGCATTTATTTATTTTCATCTGAGGTTTGTTTCAGCCTGTTTCCAAAAGAAAATATAATTGCCTTCGACCACATGAGGGATTCTTTATTAGCCTTGTGCGATATTGCCTTTTTTTTTAAACCCCTGTTCATGGTTTTTGCCATTTGAAATATCATGACAAAGTAATCATCCAGAATCGTTTGCCCTATGAAAAAGACAAGAGAATGAGCATATCCACCATTTCAGGTTTAAGGAGAGTAGAGGAGGCGTAATAATATAATCAGCTGTGCATTAAGGAAGTGCTGTAACAGTACATTTTCTGTGTAATCTTGTTACAAAATCGACTCTCTAATATCCACATGGCCAAAATTTTCTCTGTTGATGCTGCACAAAGTTTTGGAGCATCTGCAGTCAATGGCAGAGGAAAGAGTGTAAAAAAACCCTACCAAACCCGTCACTTTCTAATTATCATCGACATCATCATTACTTGTAAAGCGTTACATTTGACATTTAGTTCTTCGACTGTTTAATCTATTTGGGTCAAAATATTTGGGTCAATACAACATTTTTGGACTATATTGTTTTGCAGAATACATGGTTAATGTAGGTTTAATGTATACTGTATATTTACGGTAAGTTAAACATGCACTGTTAAATTTTATTTCATGTTAAAGAAGGTAAAGCTCTGAACCAGGGTGTGCATATTCAGATTTGGCTTATTTTTCATATATTTCAGAGAAATATACTTTTGTATTGTTTTAGGTGATTATTCAGTACTTGTTTATACCGACATTAAATTACAAACCTCAAAATTGAATAGAATTGGACTAAAAACCTACATGAATATCATTCAGTGCTGACAAGGATGATGGATGGGTTAATAGATGGCTGGGTGGATGGCTGGATGGATAGATGAATGGATAGGTGGGTGGATGGATGTATGGACTGGTGAATAGATGGTTGGATGAATGGATAGGTGTGTGAGTGGGTGGATGGTTGGATGGATGGATGGAAAAGTGGGTGAGTGGAAGGATAGATGCGAGGATTGGTAGATGGATGGAGGAAAATGAGCTACAGTTTCTACTGGAAATGAAATACTCCTTTTTTCTTAATCACACTCATCTCTAACACAGTGTGTATAAACCCCCTAGACTTTACATGACTGTAAGAGCCGTTAAAGAGACGTTGAAAGCTGCTGTCTTCTTGCCTCATCATAAAGGGGTCAGAAGCCACATGAACTCGCTGTCCATGTTTGCTATTCCATGTTGAGAACAGTTTCAGGTGACAAATGGTCAGGCAGGAACAGTGAGCTTATGGCACACTAATGTGAGCTGACTGGGATTAATAGCTGTTGACTGCAGCATGTGGAGCTGTGAAACAGCAGGATGTGAGCAAGTAAAGCGAGTCCCATGTCTTCCCTCTCGTCCCGAGTCCCTGCACTCCCATCATTCCCTGCAGCTCTGATTGATCTGGACATCGGGTGACCTGCCTTTAGCTCATCAGAGCTGCGCCTCGCAGTCATAAGATCCGTTTCCCACAGAAATGTTTCACAAATTATAAGCACGTTTTTGGAAAGTGAGGCACTTTCGCAAAGTGTTTGCCGAGTCCAAAATCAGTCTGAAATCGAATACCTTTTGTCCGTTTGATATTTGGTTTGGTTTGTTTTCACACTGTGGGTTATTAAATGAGCCACAAAGCAAAAGAATGTTGGCTGTAGGACGAAAAAATATATCGGTAAAACTTTTTCATTCATCGGTCAGTGTTACAGAGACTGAAAAGGGTAAACAAACCTTTACAAAAAAAAATAATGCACTGAAGTGGAAATGCACCAGGGTTCAACTCAAACAGACTCAATGCTGCATATGTGACAAAAAAGGCAAATAAAATCGCTTTGCTTCGATTAGACAAAAATCATTCATTCTAATGATTTCTGACACATGGTGTACATTATGACGTAGAGATTTATCACAAACTCCCAGGAATTGTGTTGCATTAAAAAATTTCATTTCACTGATTTACATAATGTCTGTAAACATGCATCGATTTTGTCTTTTATATTTAAAAATGTATTTTTACTAATTATATATATTAAAAAAATTAATAAATATTTATATTTTTATAAAAAATTATATATTAAACAAATTGGGATAAAAATGTTTAGAAAATATATATATATATATATATATATATATATATATATATATATATATATATATATATATATATATATACGTATATATATATATATATACGTATATATATATATATATATACGTATATATATATATATATATATATATATATATATATATATATATATATATATATATATATATATATATATGTATATATAATTATATATACATATATATATATATATATACGTAATAGAATTGTATTTTATTGCATTTTCTTTTACTAATCATTTTAATTCCAAACAAACTGAAAACAGATCATTTTAAAATGATGTAATTCGTTTTTAAAATTGTTTTTTAGATAGGATTTCTAAACATTTTTATCCCAATTTGTTTAATATATAATTTTTTATAAAAATATAAATATTTATTAATTTTTTTAATAATATAATTATATATATAATATAATATAATAATAATATATAATTATAATAATTATAATAATAATATATAATTAGTAAAAATACATTTTTAAATATAAAAGACAAAATCGATGCATGTTTACAGACATTATGTAAATCAGTGAAATGAAATTTTTTAATGCAACACAATTCCTGGGAGTTTGTGATAAATCGCTACGTCATAATGTACACCATGTGTCAGAAATTCAAATTTAATTTCAAACATTTTACAATTTACTTACAAACAAACTACTTTTTTTCAATCTGTTTGGAATTAAAATAATTCAAAACAAAAAAGAAGTTTCATTCAATTTTATTTAGAAAAGAAAAAACGATTAAGCACAAACTAAGCACGTCGTTTCTTACAATAGCGCTATTATATAGCGCTCCTCACTACTGTCAGGGGGAGTTTCCAGAAAACGAAAGATAACGACGAAAACACAGCAGCTTTATTATCATTGGGGGGAAAAAAAAATTTTGGTATTTTTTATTTTTTAAATTTTTTTAAAAACTTTGCGATTCTTCTGCTCCTCAGCCAGATTGTAGCTCGGTGCTCGTTCGTCACTGCAGACTGCTGAAGGGTTGGGTTGCATTTTAGATGAAAGGCTTTTGTTGAAGCGCATTCTTTCAGCATGTGTCACACTTGTACGAGCGAAACACGAGTATTAACCTGGCTTTTCACCACATGAGGGATATTGTCATTATTCTGCGCTGGAGAAGAAAACGCTGCGGCGTTTGCTGTGTAATGCCGGAGTACAGCCCGTGATTGTTTACATAAGACTACAGCCGTGTTTATGTTTCATTTATGAAAGTGGTCTTTATGAATGTTGTATAAAGTATTATATAACAGAGTGCTGGCTTTACATGCTACATGATGTGTGTAAGGCGTGGGACAGACGCTCGGAATGATCTGGTTTTGAATCGCGGGTTGAAGGAACTAGATTTTATTTCGGACGAAGATTAATCCACGTACTTCATTTGTCTCCTGGTGCATCTCAAAACAAAAGAAAGTCTTCCCTACATTAAGAGAAGGAGAAGAATTTAGCCACATTTGACTAGTCTTTTAACTAGTCTAAGGCCCGGTTAATAATACATGTTGTGTCAGACGGGGAGGAGGAAGTGGCGTACGTTGGGTATTTTTCTGATAGGATGAAAGCGGATTTCGGAATAGCAGCCACGTGGGCCAAGGTGTTAATACAGTGTTAGGGGTGTAAACAGGTATGATAGAGGAAGATTTGAAATGACAGGAGGAAAGGGAGGAGAGGGGAGGGGATAGTGGAGGTTTGTCATGTCTAACACACACACACACACACACACATACACACACACACACAGAGTAGGTTGAGCTAAGTCACCTCCGCAGACAGCTACACCTGCTTGGTTTGATAGGCAGAGTCGCCTCAGGGCTGCCACCAGTTTTAACGATCCCCTGCCCCCCAAACACACACACACACACCCATAGCCATGCTTTTCTTCGTCACTCCAAACGCTCCATCACCCATACTGTACCATAACCAACGGTTTGCAGTCTCCTCCCCAAATCTGTCAGTCTGTCACGTGTCACAGGCAGATCACTCGCTAGTGTAGCACGACTATCCACACATCCTTCACGTGATTCACTTCTCACATTCCAAACACTCCAATGATACCATATGGATATTCTGCTGTTTTACATCACAGTACACTTTTCTGACACATTTCCAAAAGATACCATATCTTTATCATATATGTCATAACACACATAAATATTGACATAACACAATATGTCAATATTTTAATAATAGTAAACTGATTCGATTTTTTACAGTTGACTTTAAAATCGGAAGACCTTTATGTTTTATCGTTCAATCCTGTTTATTTGTTCTAGATTGTATTATTGTTGAAGTGTACCATGCTTCTCAGAGAACACTTCTTTTTCTTGAGACTTTCAGCATGTACACACTTTTCACACTACTCAGGGTATTTCTACTACACGACGACGTTGTACGGTGCATAAGTATACGATCTGGGACGCACCTCATTAACCTGGTTTATGTGATTTTACGCATATTTAGCAACAAAAAAGTACCAAAAAAAAATTCTAAGTCTATGCTTCGGTGACTTTCTCCCTAAAAAAATCTGCATTATTTTAAATAATTCACCCAACATGCGTCTTGTCTCCAAGTCGGCCGGTGGCTTTAGCTAATGAAGAGACGGGTCAGATTACTGTCTCTAATCCAGTTCAGGTAGCATGAGGTGCAGAACATTAACTAAGTCATGATGTGGATGCACTAACTTTTAGCAGTGTGTGAAACGTTCAGCAGGAAGTCCCGCTTTCCAAAGAGAAAGTATTTCCCCAGCACTGCAATTCTCCAACTTTACAATAGTGAAAGCTTGCAAAGTGTTAACGGTGCATAACTGCCAAGTGGAATGAATTTGGGTTTAAATGAACCTGCTTCTAATGTGTGCTTCGCTCATTTTGTATGAATATCCTGTTACCAATTCAAACCTAAAAATTGTAAAATTTCATGTTCCGTTGTGTCCAGTTAGCTTTTCCTGTGACCTGAGTGACCAGGATCAAATTACTGGTAGCTAATCTTATGCTTAGCTTGTTAGAAGTAGGATTTTCTTATATATAAAAAAATACTGTTTTTTTTTTAACTATAACAAAACAATATAGTAAAAAGTACAAGAAATGACACAAAACCTCAGCTTTTAAATAACCTCACAATTGTGTGCATCCAGCTACACAGCAACCGATTTGGGGTGAACTGTATATGGATATGATTCGTTCACTGCTACATATTACCAGCTGTGCTACGTTCTCTTTAGCAAAAGTCAGAAATTTTCTTAGTTGCCATAGTTACCATGTCAACTGCCTAGTGAGCAGAATGCAGCCAAAAGAGCACGCCATCTATTGGTCAAACATTCGTCTGGAAACACATGCTTAGTCTTTCACACATCTTTATTCGCACACCATCTTTTATACACACACATACAGTATATACACACACAGTCACACACATACACACACACACACACTCATACACATACATACACAGAGGCATACACACACACATGCACATGCACATACACATACACAGAGGCATACATACACATATACACACACATACACAGATGTATACTCACACACATGCACACAACACACACGTGTACGCATATATAGACACACACACCACATTAAACTGCCAAATCATGTCCTAACTGTCATGTCTGTTTGATCGTTTATATGAGCCACACTAACTTTTCAGAGCCATGTATGTTTATTCCAGCTAAATATTTGGTTCACAGCATGTTTTGACTGACAGATGTGTATATTTTAACAGTTGCACCAGCTCACCTCCCCTGCTATTGATTTTCTTCAGCGAGGTGTGGGGGATTCCTGGGGGAGAAGGGGGAGGTCATGCGTTTCTCTGCGTTTGGTGCTGATAGATATTTGGCCTCTGCAGCCTAAAGCTCCAGGGATTATTGGCTCACACAGGGCCGGGACTACATGTCACATGTTTCGTGTTCAGCGTCAGGCAGTTTGACACTCATCCAACCAAGAATTTGCAAACGTAATTTAAGACCTAAGACGACTTACCGATATGACCTGGAAACCCACATTCAGAATGCTGATGTTATTCAAGGGATAGACATTTTCTGCAGCGTTTCTGATCCTGTCCAACGTATGTCAGTGAAGCATCGATTGGTGGGATCGTCTGCCCAGAGGATGTTTTTTTTTTCAGGAGAAAATGTGGAATTAGAAAAGTTTGAAATGTCAAGGAACTCCCTTAAAGTTTTACACATGCTTGACTTTTGGCAAAACCCCATTATGTAGCTAAAGTCAGAATCCTCATTAATTTTTCAAACAAACAAGACGAGAGCTTTTGTTGTGATTGGAAGTCAACAAGAGAGAAAGACCTTCAGTACCTTGCCAAGAGGCAAGTTCAACCTGCTTTACACTGCCGGTGAGGGCAGGTGTTGAGGCCTGCTTTGATGTGGAAATGGATTTTATATAGTTTTTTTTAAATATTCCTTGACGGTGGATAGCGGGTGTTTAGGGTGGCCTGCGAGGGATCCAGTACGCCACTCTTGCCTTTTAGAGCCCCTGATAGATCTCTCTGTCTGATCCGTGCCTAGCCACAGGCGCTAAGACACAGGAGGAGAAACAGGCCGCAAAAACACATTACCGATGCAAAGCCAAAGAGAGGGAGAGAGAAGAAGTTGGTGGAATGTAGAGAGGAAAGAGCACGTTTTCTTCGCGGCTTGGACAGAACAGATTGAACTCACCCTCTGCATGCCAATTTTTCTTTGCGAAGTGATGATCGAATGTTTGAAATTGTAATGCTTTCACTAAGGTCACGGATCTCTTTAATCTCAACTGCAGACCTCCGAACTGAGGCGAAGAGTGCTTTTTTAAGATGATTATGATATAGGGATGGGTGCTAATTGTGAGCAAAGAGAGCTCGGAAAGCGCTTACTGTTTCACTCCTCACCCTGGCAAAAGGGAAAGACCTTAATACATTCACAAAGCATCTCAATGACAGACAAGAGAAATGAAATCCAGAAAGGCCTCGCAAAGTGATGATGGCACTGAATACTCCCACATCCCTCTATGAGCAGGGTGGTGGAGGAGGGGTGAGGGGGGCTAGGACGAATTTAATTTCATGACAGTCTTGAATTGCAAATGTCGAAGGAATGGTTGGCAGTGCTCCAGAAGAATGAGAGGAGGCAGGCAAGAACTCGGAAAGCCTGACAGGCTTGGCTGCCACATTAGGCAAATGAGAGGTGAAGGCAGAGCCAATCATCTGGTTGAGGTAAAAAGCTCCGAGCTCAGCCAATGAGGAGACTCCTTGGAGAAAAATCTAAATGCAGCGGCTGATTGAAAACTACATCAATATAAGCTATTTCATATTAAAGATCTTAAGGAAATCTCCTTATGTAGGAGGAGTTTCGAGAAGCAGAGCAGAGACCGTTTACCCGGGCTAATGCATTACTGATAAACACCATCCTGTACTTTGTGTTTTTTTTTTTTGTTTTTTTTGTGACAGGTTTTTGGCTTATTGATCTTCCCATGAGGTGAGCATTGCCTTTATTGGAGGCATCTATGCAGGCATAATGGCTTAATTTAGCCGGTAGGTGAAGTTAAAGTGTTTCCACGCTTGGATTGGTTCTGTTAGTTGGAGCTGCGGTAATTTTGGCAAGTGTCTGGCCTGCGGGGGGCACCAGCTCTGTGCCTGGGAGTTAATTGAAGTGATAAACTGGCCGCCATCTGCCATCTTCTGAGAGAAACCCGACACACGGGGCGCATCAATCCGTCACTAATTCCGTGCAAGATATTAGGCAGAAGCACTGCAGCATGCGAACACTAGCTTGCTGGACCTGATGTGGAAGACGAACCGGTAATGGACCATTTCGCTTCATTCCGCATCACTCTTCACCTCATAAGGGAACATCAGGCCCAGCTCCAGCTGAGACCTTTGAGACACTTCAGCCAAGGAGAAATTAGTCTGAATGTTTTCTCAAAGAGGATTGACCCCTGAGTGCTTGGCCCCTGCCATCGCTCTACATTCATTTCATTTCATCTCTGTTCGGCTTTGTGTTGTCAAGCTTCAGTAGCAGTGCTGAAAGACTGAATCACCTTTAACGAATGAATGCCAACAGAGCATAGGTGACAAAGAGAGCCTTATTAGTACTGGATTAGAATACACTATTAGCATTCCCATATTTTCAGCAAAAGGATCAGGAGAAATTTAGAGAAATTCCAAAACACAAAAATGCAACAAGACCAAAACCCTAAAAGCAAACTAAAAAACACATCAACATGAACTAAAGACAGACAAATTCTTATTGAATATTACTAGTCAGTCCTGGTGTGTGACAAAACAAAAGCCTGTTTAAGTCTGGTTAAATAATTAAACTCACAATAATGATATAATATGAAGTTAAAGATGTGTTCAAATGAATGGTGAACAAATTTGACCGAATTCCTCTACTTCCTAATGATTGTCCTAACAGAACAAATAAAAAATATCACTAGATTAATTTACAGTCAACTTTCTGGATTCTGATGCCTCACTGACTGACACATGCTGCAACCAATCAGCAACAGGCATGTGATGTTGATTACAGACCTATACTTTCCATATTGGGTTAATGTTTTTTGGGGTTTTGCTGTTGTGTTTGTGAATCTGTTGTGTTTTTCTTGTGTGTGGGAATTTGTTGTGCAGTTGTTTTGTTTGGCTGTAGTGTTTGTGAATTTGTTTTGTTTGGCTGTAGTGTTTGTGTATATGTTTTGTTTGGCTGTAGTGTTTGTGAATTTGTTTTGTTTGGCTGTAGTGTTTGTGTATATGTTTTGTTTGGCTGTAGTGTTTGTGAATTTGTTTTGTTTGGCTGTAGTGTTTGTGAATTTGTTTTGTTTGGCTGTAGTGTTTGTGAATTTGTTTTGTTTGGCTGTAGTGTTTGTGTATATGTTTTGTTTGGCTGTAGTGTTTGTGAATTTGTTTTGTTTGGCTGTAGTGTTTGTGAATTTGTTTTGTTTGGCTGTAGTTGTACACCTCTCAGTAGATCACAGTGTCAGACTGATGTAGAGTTCAGTTCTGAGTGAAAACCTTCCTGTCCTCAGACTCTCCATCCTTGTAGACATCCTGGGGAAAAACAAACTGCTCAAGATCTCTGATCAGCCACATTGTTAAGTCATCATCATTTACGGCACACATAAACAAAGAAGAGCTGGAAAGGATTACACGATCCAGAAGAATTCAAATCAGGATCAGATGCAAAGTCGGAGTTAGTAAGCTGTTTATTTGTCTGGGAGTCCGAGGCCATCTTTTCTGTTTGATTTCAGAGTGAAACTTTCTGTTTGCCATTTTGAGGTTTTCAGTCATGCTTTCTGTTTTGGGTACTGGATGGGATTAGGTTCTGTTTCTTTGTGTTTTTGGGCACCATCCATCACTGTGCTGCATTTTTAGCATAGCTGCACTTTAGAAACTTCATAATGCCTGTGAGCCTGGGCTAAAGAAGCCAGCAGATAGGGCGGAATTTGGAATTAACAAATGTGGACATTTTGAGAGTCGGAATCTGTCTTCCAACTGAACTGATCAAGTGGCTGTCTAACAACTTGACCTAAGTGTCCCATTCAATATTTAAGAATTTCACACTTAGCTAGCACGATTTCAGACATGTTTATGTAGACTGTCTGGTTTTCCACTTGCTTTTGTTACACTGGCTCCTCTGTAGACTAGTAAATAAAAACATTTACGTTGTTTCGGTTGGAGCGAAAGTGGCTTAGTGGTTAGCATGTTTGTTGTGTACCTCAGTGGTTGGGTGTTTGATTTCTGCCTCTACTCTGTGTATTTGTGTGTGCGTGTCCTCACAAGTTTGCAAAAGAAAGAAATGCATAAAAACACGCAAACTTTACATTCCACAGAATATCTCTCAGGTGTCGGAGCAATCAGGAGTCTGATTTACAGCTCAAATCTCTCCAAGTCATTACTAACCTGATCATGCTACCTATAAGACTAAAACGTTCTTGTGTTCATGCTTAATAGTTAACTTCATCCCGTCTGTCGGCTGTGGTTTACACACTACGTGTTCTTTAGAATGAGCTCGAAACCGCCGGTCAGATGTTACTTCTGAATGAGCTCGCTAAACTCCTAGCACTAGCATGACATCATAAGAACACAATGAGCAAACAACTTCTGATTATCAACAGCTGTTTCCTTTCTTTTTTTTCCTATCCTTTCAGTGTTTCAGTAAAATGGTCTGGCTTTTCTTCGGTAGGAGAAATGTTTTAGAAGGTTTTGGAAAAATTAGAGAAGTTTTAGAAGGAAACCGATTCCAGATTGGAGAGCAAAGCCAGTTCAGGGACGGCGTCACAGCAGTTACCATGGAGGTCATCAAAACAGACTGCGGTATCCTCCCGGGTCAGTCTATAGCACGGGTCTCCATGTCTCACAGTCCAGACTGTAACATATAATAATGTATAGTTTGGTTGCTGTTGGATGACTTCAGGTTCAGAGCGTCAGTTTCTGTATTTATTTTTTATTTAAAAAAAAAACAAAAAAAAAAAAACATTAGGGCCTAAACAAGGCAGTAATTGCTGGTGCATGTCATTAGTGAGGTCAGGTCTAGCAGCTCTTTAAACTTTGCTCCCAGTAAGATGAGTGTAAGAGCCTCTCAATTTAACCTTCCACCCGCTCGCTTTCCCTTATCAGTCTTACCAGCTCGTTAGATTATCCACCGAGGCCAATCAATACAGCCATTAACCAAGTGCAGCCCTTGCAAAGAATCAAACTAGCTCATTTAGCATTGCTGCTATCTATCGCTGTCTCTCTCTGTCTCTCTCATGCTCTCTCTCTCTCTCTCTCTCTCTCTCTCTCTCTCTCTCTCTCAAACTTTCTCAGTTTCTTTCTTTCTCTCTGTCTTTCTGTCTCTCTCTCACTGCCTTCCCTCTCTCTCTATCTTTGTCACTTTTTAATTTTCTTTCTCTCCACAGTCTCTCTCCCACTCTTTCTCTTTTACTCTCTATCTCTCTCTCTCTCTCTCTCTCTCTCTCTCTCTCTCTCTCTCTCTCTCTTTTTTTCCTTTTTTTCTCTCTCTCTCTCTCTCTCTCTCTCTCTCTCTCTCTCTCTCTCTCTCTCTCTCTCTCTCTTACTCAGTATATTGAGTTTCATGTATTAGTTTAAGAACCTCTCAGAAAAACATGCCTACCTTTTATTAAATTATGATTGACACTTGTTAAAGCTCATTCTTTTCCACAACAAAAACAAAAACAAAAATAAAAGAGCTTTGTTTCAATCCGCCTCAGTTGCCACGATTGCTCTCTTACCCTTACTCGTGCTCTCATTTTAATTGGCTAATACGGTACTTTATAAGCTTTCTGTTTTTTATTTCCTTGTTTTAAAAAAAAAGCACACGCCTCATTAACAGACTTCAAAAGAAATGATAAATTAATAAGCAAGCAACAGTTGGGGGAAATTAAATAATTTAGTTGCAGTGCTTATCCGTAATTCCCAAAGAAGACTATATATACACACACACACACAGACACACACACAAATACACACATGAACGTGTGTGAGTTTTGGGACACTATATAATATTTTGCTTTCATTTTCGAATAATGTCATTTATTATTTGCACATCGTGTTGTTTTGCGTGTCACACATAACATCCCACGTGAAGGTGTGAAGTGCAGAGCTTTAACATACGTCCCCCTGCGGGTCCAGCCAACCATGAGAGACTCGGTTCAGAGACAGATCTAATATCTGAGCAGGGGTTTTGGTTTAAAATGGCAGGAATGTGTATTACGCTGGTGAAAGTTAATAATCCAGCTAAACATGGTTCTTTACTCAGTGCTGCAGGCTTGGGGTGATAAGTGAGGTCGGGGTTAGTACTCGGGGCTGATTTGTGGACGCTAGAATGACTCTTCACACTTCTTTTGCTTTCTTTTTCTCCAGCCGGAAAAAAAAAATACAAGATGTCATGTTACATGTCCGATCCAGGAGCTGAGCGAGTGATCATGTTTGTGCTCTTTTATTTGTAGATATTTTAAAGACATCCAGTGCAAAGGGGTAAATGTGGCAGGAGTGTGAGTTTTTTTTCTACCGTTGTGTCTCAGAACACAACTATTTAGTGCATTTGTTAACTAAGTTTAACATATAAAGCTTTTTGTGCATAAATGATTTATAAACAGACAGATTTTTTTTTTAATTTTATTTATCAACAGCATGTGATATGGATTTGAACTTGTTAAATGTCAATTCTATTTGAATGGATTGTGCGAGAATATTGTGAGTAACAATTAGTAAAAAAAAAAAAAACACTATAAATGAGTAAAACAAGTAAATTAGTAAGAAAAAAATCATGACACTTTCCATTTCATGAGACTAATACGGAAAATTAATTTACATTTCTGTCATTTAGCAGACACTCCTTTTCAGAGTGACTTACAATTAATTCAATTTATACAATTGAGCTGGACCCAGCAGTGGCAGTCTGGTGGACCTGGGATTGGAACTCAATTCAATTCAATTAAATTCTATTCAAGTTTATTTGTATAGCGCTTTTTACAATTGACATTGTCTCAAAGCAGCTTTACAGAACATAAACATAGAACAAAATGTTAATATAAAGAATAAGATTAATATAATACAAAATTCAAGATTAATATTAGCTATATTTATCTCATGACCTTCCGATCAGTTGTCCAACACCTCCCCCAAGACCCCAACACAGACACACACACACACACACACACAGTCAAATTTTAAGATGCCTTTACTTACTTACTTATTTATTTTTAACAGAATGTCATAGAAATTGTAACTCAAATAAATCTTAAACATCACTTATATTTAAATGGATTGTCCACATGAAGGAATATCATCAGTGAAAAGAAAGCATAAAAAACCATAAAACATTATAAGACAATAAAGATATAAAAACATGGTTAACGTTCAGATCTCACATAATTAACTCTGATGACCAGAGTGAAAGAAAACACGGTTTTTTACCGAATTTATAATTATGGCAGCTAAATATTGTGTTGACAGAGACTTCAGGAAATGTATTAAACAGCCTTAACCATATTTCCAAGATTCCAACATACAAACTCCATATCCATCCATCCATCCATCCATCCATCCATCCATCTATCCATCCATCTGTAGCACTTATCCTACACAAGATCAAAGGGAGCCCGGAGTCTGTCTTTGGGCACAAGGCAGAGTGCCAACACCATTGCAGAGCACAATCACACACTCTCAATGGAAGCCAGAGTACCAGGAGGAAACCCCTAAAGCACAGGGAGAGCATGCAATCTCTCCACACACACACACACACACACACACACACACACACACACACACACACACACACACAGGATGAAGGAGGACACCTCATCAGGTGTGAGGAAAACATGCTAAGCTAAGCTAACATGTCCCTGAAACCACCATATAACAACCATTGTTCTAACTGACCAGTATTACCTCATCGCTCAAGAACCAAAAAAATAAAAAGAATACTTTGGCGTTCAAAAACTGATTCAGTGTTCAGTTAATCAGTACTCATTCTGAAACACAAGCTGGTTACATCCTATGATGAACAACTAACCACTCAGACATCTTCAAAACGTAACAATGGAAGCAGGCTGATGATCCAGAAATGACTACAGCTCTAAACCTAATGCATGTTGGTTCAGTGTAAAACACACTACAAATGAGAGGTTTTGTTTCAAATTCTTTGGAAATCTTTCATAGTTTATGATT
The DNA here is from genome assembly GCF_030014155.1 of Tachysurus vachellii. NCBI lineage: Eukaryota > Metazoa > Chordata > Actinopteri > Siluriformes > Bagridae > Tachysurus > Tachysurus vachellii. The sequence continues at coordinate 24,388,930 of NC_083460.1, forward strand.
AAGATTAAAATTAATTAAGATAAAAATTTATTTTTAAGATTAAAAATTAGTCTCTTTCACAGGGTTGCCAAGGCTGTTGTTTTTTTACACCAAATTGGGCTAGTTTTGGAACAAGTCATGTGACATTTGGAACATCCTTATTTTTACATAGAGTCACATTTTATCTGAATTTGTAATTGTTTGGCAAGTCCCTACACAATCCTACACAAGTCCCTACACAATCCTACACAAGTCCCTACACAATCCTACACAAGTCCCTACACAATACTACACAAGGTTGCCACGGTTACAGTTTTTTGGAAAAAGACTATGAAGTATAAAGAACTATTTCTATTATAAGTTAAAGATTATAAAGATACACTGGGTGCAGGAAAAGAGGATTATGTAGTGAATAATGTCCTTGCCAGGTGATGATAAAAATAAAGAAATAATTGTAAAAAAGAATTTAAAAAAAGGTGAATTTGAGATATGACAAAGCAGGAAAAAAAAAACTTGTCTTGTTTTTTCCCCTGAATTTTTAGGATTTCTTTTCTTTTTTTTTTTATTTCTTTTTTTTTAATATTTTTAATGGTAGTTGTGCAGGAAATTGGACGGTGCAGTCCTGCTCTACACTTTTTGAGTAAAATCATGATGCAGTAGAAATAGAACTAGTATCACATGCCATGTCTAACGCCAAAGCCAGAGAAAAAAACGGCCGTTCTCTTATAAACATAAGTGCTTCTCTATAGCTTTTCTCTTTAGGTCACAGGTATTTTTATTTTTGGCTGAAGTATAAACTGAGTGCAGTTTAGTGTGGCGTAGTCTAAGGGTAATTTCAGTTTTCAGTATGTGTGTGTGCATGTGTGTGTCCTCCTTGTAGTGTCATCCAAGGAGCTGCTAGGAGTTTCTGTACATCGTGAGAAGTGAAAAAATATGGCATAGCCTCTGAAATATTTAACCCAAGCTAATTGGAGTGCACTTGCCATTTCAGGATTTCTTAACCTCAGAAAAAAAGCAAGACCAGATCAAAGGCTTCTGCTTTTCCCCTCAGTATAATAGAGAGAGAGAGAGAGAGAGAGAGAGATCTGGTAAGGAGGAGATATTAGGAGGAAGGGGGCACGTGAGCTAGGGTTTTAGAAGAGATTGCGGTGTAAAGGAAACAGAGGCTGAACTAGCATGGTGTGTAAAGGAAGAGAAGGGAATGGAGATTAAAGCTGAGGATGTAAGTCATCATGTAACTCAGTACCATGTGAAGCTGAAGTGTGTGGCATTGCTCCCAGTGCCACAAACGCACCATGAATAAGAGGACGGCCTTCGGCGCAGATGCAGACCCTCTTTTTTTTGCTCCTTTCCCTCATTCTTTTTCTCTCCTAGCTCATTAGGGTGCCTGGCGCTCACTCATCCCCTCCCGGCTGTTTGGCCTGCTCCTGAAAGACACCAGCAGAGATTCACGGGCTCCTCCTTCCGCCGCACATCTCGCATTCCTGCTTCATTCAGCTGCACGGCTGCGGCCGGCCAACGTCGGCGAAGAGAAGAACGCAGGTGGCTGCTGCTGCCTGGAGACCTTTGTTCCACAAAACAGGATTTACAAGATGTTCCACATTTTTGTATTTTGTCGCAGCCTTGGACGATTCACTGTCCCTCAGCCGCCTCCCCATCTCTCTTGCCGTGATTGACAGCTCCAGCTAATTTCATAGTCCGGCTGGCCGACTTTCCCCTGGCTTGACGCGAGTCGATTAAAAATCGATACAATTCTCATGTCTAATCTCCCGTCTGTGCTTTTCTTTGATCTGGGCCTCATTAGAAGCACGCTTAAAACCACCATTCCTGCCAAAAGGCACATTGTAGCACCGATACCACACACACACACACATACACACATGTTTTGTCCTGCTTCTCTGCATCGCTAATTTCCATCTACTTTATTTGTAAAATGCAAGCTCTAAAGCTCAATGATTGAAAAAAATGTTTTCTACCATCAACACCTTGATTCTATTATTCAGGTGTTTTGCTTTAGAATCTGCTGTACATCATGACAACAGGAACTAGAAATGCTTGCATCTGTTTTGCTTTGAGAAAAATATATGGTTGTGTTTACCTCATTTCCATCATCGTGTATTGTCTCAGGCTTTTTCTATCCCTGTGACTTTTTCCTCACAAATCGATCACACACCCACAGTACACTGAATATGTGTGTGTGTGTGTGTGTGTGTGTGTGTGTGTGTGTGTGTGTGTGTGTGTGCAGAACTAAATGACTGATCAAAGATTTTCAGTAATTAAACAATATTCATAGTGTAGCTTCACCACTCAGGCCGTATACCTAAACCCGTCTTCTCCTATTTTCCACAAAAACAGTTAATGAGAATGCTTATTTATTAATATATATTTTTTTAAATGTTCAATTACAACATCAATCAATGTCTAAGAGTTTACATTATGTACATTTTAATATTCATTATCGCAAACTCTCTCACTCACTCATTTTCTACCGCTTATCCGAACTACCTCGGGGGCGTCATCGGGCATCTCAGGCGTCATCGGGCATCAAGGCAGGATACACCCTGGACGGAGTGCCATCCCATCGCAGGGCACACACACACTCTCATTCACTCATGAGACACACACTCTCATTCACTCCAATCAACCTACCATGCATGTCTTTGGACCGGGGGAGGAAACCGGAGTACCCGGAGGAAACCCCCGAGGCACGGGGAGAACATGCAAACTCCACACACACAAGGCGGAGGCGGAAATCAAACCCCCAACTCTGGAGGTGTGAGGCAAACGTGCTAACCACTAAGCCACCGTGCCCCCTATCGCAAACTCCTCCCGCTTATATGAGTTTAATATTAGAAGGATAATTCTATCTGTATGTATGGTTGGGATTGTGGGCAAGTTCACAGAAACTTCAATGTCCTACTCTCTATCGGAGAGCCGTGTGATAAATTATGCCTCCGAACAAATTGCACTTTTTTTTTGCCTGTCAATATCATTTCCACCATTTTCCAACATTTTACTATTAGTCATAAGTCAAAGCTAATCAGAAAACTCTTTGTCAATATTATTGATTAACGCACTAAAAAACCAACACAAACTAATTTTATCATCGGCACAATTTAGCATCATTAAAGCTGCTCATAAAAGTGCTCATGAAAGAGATTTCTTGTCCAGAGATGTTTTTTTTTCACCACACACAGCCGTAAATCAGACCCGCAGGTAGAACGCTGACTGGTGAATGCTTTTTGTAGGTCAGCAGTCTCTCAGCTGTGCTCGATTCCCTATCAGATCATCGTCTTATGACGTCTCTCAGCAGTCTCCAATAAAGCGGCGATTGAGTTTAAAGTCCTTGGCAGTGCCAGGTGTGTGTCCTTGACTGGCGGTCTGACGGAACTCACAGCACAACACAGGGACATGCCGGAGATTCAGGACATAAGTGAACCCTGAAGCGATATCACACTGTTGACAGGGAGAAATAATTTTCAGTACAGGTCCTATAACATTATTTACCCCCTTTTTTTAAGCACTTCACCAGTCTATCCGTAGTGATTAAGTGTGTATTTATTCAAATGATAATATGATCAATAACCACTTTATGCTGGTCAAGTCAGATCTGGAATTTATCTTGGAAGCAATGGCTGCAAGCCAGGAATCCACCCTTGATGACTAGCCAGGCCATGACAGTTATTTAGAAGAAGGGAAAAAAAAAAAAAAGAAATACCTCCGTGCAACAAATTATTTACAAAACATTTGTTGCAAATTTTACATATTTCCCCCCAACATTTCTGCTTACTACAGCCGTGTACTAATACTGCACATCGTATTGGTTACATTCTAAATCCAAACTCTTTTTTTTTCCTTCTCTTTCTTTCCTGTGGGTCATATTTATTGAGCTAAAATTGGGCTAGCACTGAGCTGGTCTCTATTTCCCCTGAGCAGGAGCCTATTTCCAGATCTTCTCAGGGGTTGAGGTTCACATGGAGAGGAAAAAAGCAGCCTTGTTTCAGAAATGAGTGTGTCTTCCTGCGCGAATGGTATTTTTTTTCTCTCCTACTTCCCACCCACAGAGCCACTGGAGAGGTGTGTGCCAGCAGTTAGGAACAACTATGTCATTGGTGCTCTTCTTAGGCATCGTGGGGGCGTCCTCTCTCTGTTCAACAGCGCTGAAGAGATGTTTATTGCAGGGGACCAAGCCTAACGGTCCACTTATGTCTTCCAAAACTAAGAGACTGCAGCCTGTTCTTGAAGCGTGAAATAAACAATTCAAGCATCCGATAGCGTCCACCTGTTTAAAAACTATAGCGCTACGGTGAATCAGAACTAGTAATTATCTGATATCTATGATCCTTTCCTTATCATGCTTGAAAACAGCCTCACAAAACAGGAGATCCAAGACGGAGGCTGCTGCCTCTAGTGCTAAGTTATGCACATGTGGGAGTGTGTGATAATCAAGTCTTACGCACATTTTGCGCAAAAAAGTAGTTATTCAACGTGTGCTTTCCAACCACATATCTTCCTGCACTGGCATTTTTCATGCATTTCGGAAAGTGTCTTCCTGCAGGGCAGATTGAGACATTTTCTTGGAAGGAGCAACGGTGGCCATCCGGCTCTCACCGCGTGCTGATGGCTCACCACGGCATGCTTAATTAGGCCGCCAGTTGGCTTAACGGCCACTGGGAGTCAAGGACAACGGTTAGGCGGGGTTTTTTGGGAAGGCGCATATGAATACACTATGCCATTCCTCTGCATTGGGATTTCCATTACTTATGGCTAAAACTTTTCAGACACCATGAGTTATACTTTTTTGCCAGATTTGGTACCCGATTATGGAAAGAGTACAGAAAACTTTGACTCGAGTAAAAAATAATGCTAGTGCAGTAAACTTGAATAAATGTTGAAGTACTGTAGTGATCAAGAAAATTACTCTTGTGAGTGTCGAGAAGTCGTCTGGTGAAAAAAGTATGTGCGTAATTACTTTAAAAAAATTGCATTTTCTGCTTTTCTACTTATAAACCTGCTGTCTAAGCATTTGGCATCTGACAAGTAGACTTTCAGTAGGCATCTGCTTTATTTAATCGTACCTCAAAACGACATTTTAAAACAAGGTGAACGTATAGTGTGTTAATCGGTTTATAGTTTTTTTGGAGGAAATGCATTGTATTTGTTTGTTTTTTTTGTCTGTATTAGCAATCAAAAATAAATGAAGCCACGTTGAGTATTTTATCTTAAAAAAGTGAAATTATACTCAAAAAGTACACTTTGGCTCTTTTCTCACCCCTTGCTTTACACCTTTAAGTCTAAGCAATGGACTACAGGGATAGAAATTGTGTTACTATATAATAAACAGAATAAACCTCTTGGGTTTGTTATGCTTCCTAAACGAAATCCATGCTGTGACAGATTGAGTTGTTCACAAGTGAATTACGGTGTCACAGCAACAGCAAGCCGTGTAATGATCAGTGGCTTGGATCAGAGGAGGAAACACTTCATTTGGTTCATTCATCACAGCTGTGGTGTTTATTAGTATGTGTATGCACAATGATTGTGCAATGATGGGTGTAAGTATAAGTTACCAGAAACTTCTGGATTGTTTCCAAGCAATCATATCAAGGTAATATCAGTTGCATGCTGGTTTCAGCTTTCCACTAGAGAAATCCATTAATATCTTGATTCGAACAAATATAGTTCTGCATCAGAAGATGAAATCAGCGCTGCGTTTGTGCGCTCCCCTTTCTTTTTTGAAAGCTCACCATCAACAGTCATCTTCATTCCTTTAGCCAAGAACAGCTTGCACTGAGCTCAGAATGACGTTTCCTTCGAGATGAGAAGGTGGACAGATGGAGGGCTTGGACACCATTGGCTCAATTAGCGCACATTTCAGCCCTGCTGCTGCTAGTTATGGTGGCCAGCTAATCCCAAACTTTTATGTTTATGAGGTGCTGGCCAAGCGAGGGCGGGCCTGAATCACAGTGTCTGAGGATGATAACAAAACAACAGCAACCTTTTCATTTTCACGCCTGATTGCATGCAGTGATACAGATGATCAAAAACCAGGCTGTGACCTAATGACTTTTGTCTCAGAGAGCTTCATAGCCATGCTCGTTTGTAAAATTGAGGTCAGGGCAGATCCCCAAGCTGCGGACGAATGCACTCGTGAGATCTGTTACAGCACAGTATTAGGATTTTAACCCTTGTGATTAACTAGTTGTTTGCTGCAGTAAGGAAGGAGAAGAGTGAGCTCAGGGAGTTTTCAGCACGGCCTAATAAACAGCCAGCTGGGGAACAAAGCAATATGGCCCCAGAGGCCGGCCTGCCGATGCCCTTGCCTCTCCTTGATTAACAGAGTGAAAGCAACCCCCCTTATTCCTTTTTTTTTCATTTGCTTCCTTCCGTTCCCCAATCAGGTTGCCCAGATCGATGGGCTAGTCACAGCTGCCACTCAGCAACTCCGTTCCACATACTGCATGGGCCAGGGGTCACGACCTGCATCGATCTATGAGCTACTTGCCCGTCTGGCCTGGTGATGGATTCCGTTCTTCTTGTATGGTGTATAGGGAAAACAAAAAGGGAGGGTTAATCCCAGAATTCCCAGTGATGGCTCCAGGCCACTACATTAACTTATATCTGCAGTATACATGTGGATAAAGCAGTCTTCCATCAGCAATCCTGAGAATGCCAATGAACAATTGAACATTCTTGCCAAAATTCGTCACAAATTAATTTACTCATTGAAGGAGCCTAAAGCCAAAGGGTCAGGTTTAATGAAATATGGAAACCTGAATGTGCAGTGCCCAAGGCATGTAATGGTGTCACATTTGGAGTACAGGCAGCGTGCATCACAGCAGCATGTAAGGATCTGCCAAGACAAGTTCAACAGGGGTCAGTGGTAATCAGATGCCACTTTCTGAAGTTGGGTTTCCACACTGAGGTACTGTAGCTGACGGTGATCTGGCATGCTTGATCGTCTATAGACTACCAACTCTACGACCTCAGTCCACGCATACTTCAAAATAAAAAAGCTTATTCCTAATATGGACTAGGGTTTTGGAGACCTTTTCCCCAGTTGTTCATCAGATTCCAGATAATGTACTTTACCTTACTCATGTACTACACAAATTTGCGAGAGTGGTCTTTTAGCTTACATGCTTAATTTTAAAAAAAATCAGATGACTGTGAATTGATGTAACAGACTTTCCAATGTTGGCAACCCAGATAAAGATTAAGATTTTTGGTTAGTCCAGTCTTGGTGTTGTTCATTTTAAAGGATGATGGGCCAAGCAGAGAAAACCTCTAAATGCCTACAATGTTGAGTACCATAACTCCCCTAGTCAGGTGTCAAAAGTCAGAAAAATGTAAAGCCCCACACCTTTCACAGGCGTGTTTGAGGACCATCGAGTGACAAGACTAGCCTTAGAAATCCTAGATCCGACAGAATGCAAAACAAAGCATCCACACCCAGGCAGGAGAACACGGGCCTTCTTACCATCTGAACAGGCAGCACTGTATTCTCCTGTCATTCAGGTCAAGGCAGAATAAATAAGGTTTGCTGGCAGCGCTGCATCTGGCAGAGCCACTTTGCTGTACTGTCTGGTACTGATGGCGAGCCCCTTCTTTGTTCCTGGAGGAACTTTGATTCAGTAGGCCCTTTCAGAACAGAGGAGGATGAACTCTGACAGCAGTATGTCACTGAAAGCCCTTCACACATCTACTACCTGACTTGTTCTGTCAAGATTGTTTCATAGGAGTGGTTGCAAGAAATCTGTGGTCATTGATCTAATTGATTTAATTTTTTTCTCTCTTGAACTTGCCTAGCGTAGAGGACACGTGCAAAGGTGAGAAGAAGGCAATCAAATCCATTCAAAATGCACTTGACCTTTTTTTTACACCATATTATTTACTCATACTTCAATTTCTTAAGCATGCTTAATTTAGATTTGGCTAAGAGGCTCCATTCTGCAGTGTGACCATAAATAAAGGTGGGAAAATCAGTCCAGATCAGTGTCTCAGCTCAGGGCAAGAACAATACTGCTAATACAACAGAAATCTGACCAGGGTCTGAAAGGGAGATGACAGAGGAAGACGAGGTATGTGACAACAGACGTGTCCCTTAGCGAAATCTGTCATCTCATCAATTCAGGAGCGCATTTAAACAGAGATACCTGACGAGTCCTGGTGGTGGCGGTGGAGGAGATAAATTTTGGGGTGGATCATGGGAAATGGGCGGCAACGGAGGCTTAGGTTACTTGTGTTGTGGACTTGTCTGCCCAAGGGGCTGTGCTCCTCTTCCACTGTCTGCTGCCCCTGTGGGCATTTCACACAGCGATCCCAGTCTCCACAATAGGCTTGGGTTTCCCCCGCCCTTGCTGGCCGATGCTGACCGTAGATAACTTTGTCTCTCTGCTTGTATCTTTTATCTCACATCTGGGAGCCTGCCTGGGAGCTGAACAGTGACTACACTGCATGCATTGTCCTATGCCTTGTCATTACAAGGCTCAGGTTGCAGGCGGTATAGCCCTTTCTTCATCTGAGCCTTCAGACCATCCCACCACACACTTACCTACGTTGGAAAGGTGTAGTTCATTAGTACAGATGATGTACAAGGAGAAACTCTTGGACCAAGACTTCCTTCCAGAGAATTGTCCCGTCTGCCGTGCAGCCATTTGCTTTCCTTCAGCTACCCTGTCTCAGTTTTATCTTATCTCTCGATGTGCCTGCATGCCCATGTGGAACGCAAGTAGTATAGCTACTTCCATTAGACCACCTTGTACACTGATCCAGAAGAATGATATATAAGCTATGGTTACCTGAGAGATAAAAGAGTAGCTGTCGGATTTCCTGTGTATCGTGCCAGATCTGTGAGAATCTTTACATTTTAAACTTTAGACTGTACTTGCAGGTTCAGATATATATTACAGGAGAAATCCTCCACCAAACAGTCATACAAGGACCTTTCCTTCCTCTTATACTAATGATGCCCCCCATTGATAAAGATTGCAATTTGTCAGAAGGTGATGTGTTTGGTTTTGGTAATGAGGGAGGGGGACATTTGTAGTGCGAACACGTGCTTGGAAAATGATGACTAATGATGTAGAATCTCCCCACTAATGTCATATATAGTTAATCAATAGCTGCTGCTTGAGGAGGACGAGGAGGTGGTGTATCGCTGCATAAATCAGTACACTGAATACGAGCCATTTTAAGCTAGCACTTGTAACACAACTCTAGCTAATCGGCAAACTCTTGTGAGCCGTATTACCTAGAAAGTCGGTCATGTGTGTATAATCCACTAGAGTCCCGTGGTGTTCAAGATACAAAATGCGTACCCGTACTTGTTATTGTCTGTGGCAGCTGTTCTGAGGGGAATTCAACAAATGTTTATCTTCGTAAGGTTCTCACTGACAACTCCATACATTTTTATACAATTTCAATACTTATTACCTCTTTCAAGTGAGCAACGATTAAAAAAATAGTAGCCATTTGACAGATACAGTTGAATGTTTCATTGATTTGCTCGCCTTTTAGGATGAGGGGAAATGCACCATTTAGCTCTGCTCACTGCCCCATTTAGCTCTAAATTGAAGTTACTATTGCACAAACTGATCAAAATAGAAACTGCTATTGGAACAAAATAGGAAGTGCTAATAGAGGCTCATTTGGACTGGAGTCATGCTGTGGGGGGAGGAGCAACAGTGAATGGCAGGGTTGCCAGAGTCACTATTTTTAAAGGTGGGGTGTCCGTTGTTTGAAAGCCAATGTTGACATTTGAAATCACCAAAACAAACATGCCCCTAACCCAAATGGGTTCCACCCCTGTTTTGATAGCTCCGCCCCACACATACGTACGTAACCCAGGCAACTAATGTAAAGAAATGTGTCTTTATCATAGCTGAAGGGAAGAACAATACGATTGCAGATAAACAAACAAGCAAAAATGACACACAAGCATAATCATGCAAAGGACGGAATATATTAGTTCTGTGAAACAAAGCAAAACCAATGTTACTCAACTATCGAGAAGGAAAAAAGCAACCTCGGTGTCCCATCGCTCCTTCCCGCTCCTTCAGTTCTCTCCAGCGCTGGAAAGCTGATCCTATATTAACACTGATCCTACTTCTTGCCTTATCGTAAGCCTTTCTTCGCTCTCTTTCTTTGTTTTTATCCTCCATGTAAATGTTAAAACCGCTTTCTGCTAATGTCACACATGCGTACAAGACACGTCCCTTCTGCTCATTGGCTACATGTTAGTTTTGTTTGGCGGCCCAACGCAGTTTTCTGAAGCATTTCTCAAACAACGGAGACCCCACCTTTAATCTATATTAGGCTACTTTGGAAATAAACAAGCAAATAATCTGATTTAAGTCTGCTACATTTTTGCTAACAAATTTAAGATTGTAGGTACAGATACTGTATCTGTGCTGTGTAATAAACTGAAAAGATTTGATGTGAAAAAGGATTATGGAGTGGATCACGTGTGTACATTAGAAATGATGTGTGCACCACGGTAACCTTGTTTCCCCACATGAAGTCTGAGAAAATAAACAAATCCATGTCTGTTTCCTTGTGCTCAAATTTTTTGTTCTAGTTGCAAGACTTTTTTTTCAAGACTTTGGTTTTTGAGACATAGTTTAGCTGGGAATTTTGCTCAAAACTTGCAAACCTGGTTAATGATGTAAGTGCTTCTACGTATGTACCATGATGTATAAAACACAGTCAAACAATGTTGTGTCTAAAACTCCTTTAAACTAGCTGTTATGCTGGATGACTGTATGTTGTTGAGGCTCAACTGTGCTCTAAACATTCACTAGATGTTATCCTGAAGCATAAATCAAGGCCCTGTTGTTAATAATATCCTTCTCCACAAACAAAATGCATGGTCACTAACTGCTGCTGTGATTACTACTGTTTTATTGTCATGTTTTGTGCACCTAGAGCATAGTCTCCATTTCTAATGTTTCTCAAGCAGCTTTTGAAATGAGACTTGCGTAAGCCATCTGATTCAGCAGGGTCTGACGCGGGCTGTTTGACCAAGCAGAACAATGGCCGTGAAATGGGCCCAGTGCTCGGAGAGGGAAATAAAAGAATACATCAAGGCCCTTTAAAAGGCCTCGCAGAGCAAGATGAGAGGAGTCGAGTAGATGGGCTCTCAAGCAGAGCGAGTCACCCAATCCCTCTCCTGCGGACCGAGCCCAAGCTCTAACTCTATTAGCCTGCACTTTGCTAATGGTGTTAAAAAAGACAAAGAAGGCAGGCAGCGGAGAGCAGGCCGGGTGATACACTTAGCTCTAGAGTGCATGGCATCATTATCATTTTCAGCTTGGAGCCTGTCCCCCTCTGTGCACACACACACACACACACACACACACACACACACAGATACACTTGTGTACCTTTTTGCACACAAAGCTGGAAATCTGAGCTGAGAACAGGGAGGTTTTGTGTCCAGTCCTTGAGATACTTTGTATGTTTATGTCGATACCTGCATCAGGTTGAAATGTGTGTGTGTGTGTGTGTGTGTGTGTGTATGTGTGTGTGCGTGTGCGCGTGCAATTGAGTGGCTGTGTTTGGGTGTGTGTTGAGTAGGAGAGTTTGTGTGTGTGAGGGAGAAACAGAGAATTTGTGTGTGTGTGTGTGTGTGTGTGTGCACATGTGAATTCATGAGCACTCATATGCACCATCTATAAGCATGCACAAGCATTGCTTGCTGCGGTCTTGTTTGTCGTGAGAGTCGTTTGTCTGAGACAGGTGTTTACAGAGCCCATGATGAAACAAACAGCATATAATCTCATCACTGAAACGAGCGCATGGCTGGCATATTACACATCTCACAAGCCCTCTAGAGGACAGCTTATATAAAGAGGTTTCTTTTTTGCTTTCTCTAATCAACTTAATCTGGTAACATGCCGTGAAATCTCCCACTTTGTTAAGTTAGTGACTGCATATGGCAGAGGTAAAGAAGGTGAAATTCCCTGCGCTGCCCTTCTCCTGATTCTCTCCTTCATGCATGTTAATGATTTCAGAATGCTCAGTACGTTCTGGGAAAGTAAGGAAGGAAAAGAAACTCCGCAAGCATGCGATTAATCAAAAGTCAGGCTATCGGTCAGAGCTTGAGAGAATCAAAACAAATATTGTTGATTACACAGCAAGAAACATAAATGATTCAAATTCTTTAATGATCCTGTTGCTGAAATTCAGACTGATGTTTAACTCTTCAATTAATATTCAGTCAGAAAAAGGGGAAAAATATATAAAATATAAAATATAGTGACAGTATGAATATTGTGAAAGTGCAGATGTGTGAAAGTGCAGATGTGTGCAGTTTACTATAATACATGCAATATGTTCTGTGCAAAAATGTGTCATATTCAATGGCGTGTGGAAAAATCCACAAAAATCCAAGCTGAAGTCTTATTTGTTGTCCTGGGCATTTTGATTTTTTTTTGCTATTTTATTATCCCGATATACAGTGCCACTGTTAAGGTGGGGTTGGTTGGGGTGGGATGGGTTTGTAGTTGTAATCCTAATTGCAGCTCCGGCTCCACCTCAGCCCTGAGCAATATACAGCTCATAGTGAAGACGAGTGAATGAATTTATAGCACCATAAATGCAACATGATATATATATATTTTTTTAATCTTAATTGCCTGCTTGCTGGCCATTAAAAATCATTTTAGCCGTGTTTGCGGTCTGCATTTTCACCAGTATGGTTACCACGTGCTCGGCTCCTTGAGAAGTACGACGGCGGCTAATAGCGCAGCACTCAGTAAAAACCTGAAAACCCCATACAGTTCTAATCTGTTTCAAAGGAAACCCTGCAGCTTCGCTCCAGCCCCTAACAAACTGCTGGCAAGCACATGGTTTGCACAGTCGGGTTTGCGTCTGCTAAACGCTGTTTAATAGCGGCTGCTGTCGTTAATAAGCATCTACTCATTAGGGTTCACAGGAGGCCAGAGGAAGTCAGCCAGCAGCGGCACTACCCTGAAAAGAGCAGGACCGTAATTTATCACGGCTCTGCCAATTAAGCATCAGCGTTTGCTTGGGGTAGCGCTATGTTTGATTTGAACCGCCTCTCCCTTTCTCTCTCGGTTAGTCTCAACCCGAAAAGCAGGGAAGTAAAGAAGAGCACGTCGATGTTCAAGAGAGGTGTGGATTAAAGTTGTTTAAACGATACATAGCACAGGATCACCTGTGTTTGGCCCCGAGGGCTTCCAAGTCGGACCGGAGCGTTTGTGTGTCCAAGTGTGTGCGTTTTTAAGGTAGGTTTGTCTCTGTGTTTGTGCATTTCCAATTAGCCCAACCCACACTGTCCCCAGCTACCCGCAGACTGTTGCCGGCTTTTTTCTGCCTGCTTTGTGCTGCGCAGGGCAGCCGCTGCGGTTGTTGTGTGGGATTTAGGGAAGATAAATAGTTTCCCTAGTCAGAAGGAGTGTAATTATTCCACCCTTGTTTGCAGGGCTGTGGAATACATGACGGAAATGCAGCCTGCCTTCGCAACAGGCTTGTGCAGTTAAAAAAAAAATGTGAAAATACATTTTTACAAGCATTCAGATTCATGTAGGATAGAAACACTGAATGTATATACTGGACAATTTCACCATCAACGTGCATGTTGTGCATAAGGGAATTAACCATTCAAATAAAATTGTAATTAAATATCAGATTGACTTATTGTCAGCGTTTTCATTATCTTAGAATTGTTCCTTTGGGAAAATAGAAAATAGAAAATAGAAAATCAGTTCTATAATCAGTGCAATTGTTAGAAATATTTTGTTCAATAATTTTGATAGAAATGATGCATGGCAGGTTCAGAGTTGGATTTCTTGCTCTAATAATACAACAGCAAATTCCCATCTTGCACAGAAAGCAGTTTATTTAGCACTGTATGTAGGGGTACTCTAAAATTTGCACTCGTTCAGTTTTAACGGGAGGAGAACAGACCGAAATATAAAATGTAATTAAGCAGGAGAGTGCATCTGCCCTGTAAGGAGGGTATTCTGTTAGCCCACTGCCTCCACTGTGATTGGGACACACACTACTGCTGAGTGTGCCAGTGCATGAGCTACCAAGCTAATTACTGCAACCCTCCTGAATCCTGCTCACAAGACAAGAATCATGGTGATGCATTGGAAAATGTAAAACACAAGCCTTTAATCTTTAAAATAAATGAATTATATAATTAATAAAGCACATGCTTTTTTGCCCCTTGAGCCTGCCCTCTTTTTTTTTAAATTTGTTTGTTTTCTGTGTGTGTGTGTGTGTGTGTGTGTGTGTGTGTGTGTGTGTGTGTGTGTGTGTGTGTGTGTGTTTTCTTTTCTCATAAGCAAGCGCTGAGCGCTCACTGGGGGTTAAGTTTGCATAAATGCAGCGATAGGAAAATTGCTCAAACTGAGCTGGAATAACAGGCTTAGATTGTAGGGAGGTGCTGAAGGGGGTTGGGGTGTGTGGGGTCGGCGTCTGCATGACACGAAGAACAATAAACACGATCCACATGGGAAGAGGCGGATGGCAGTCGAGGTCCAAGCTGTTGCGCTTGGAAATGGCTTCCAGACCAGGGCCTGCTAGCACAAAGGGCCATTCTAAAACATGTGCGCACACACACACACACACACACACACACACACTCACACACACACACACACACACACACACACACTCACACACACATTCACGTCGTCTCCAGGATTGTTCTAGCCTGTCTATTATAAACACCCGCACAGTTCTGTCATGTGTTGCTGCAGACCTCTGTGACTAAACTGACCTGCACACAAACCCCCTTCTTCCCATCAAACACTGTCAAAAAAAATCCAAACACTAACACACCAAAGCACTGTAGACTACAGGATCTGTGTTGTTTGCCTTAGATGAGGTTTTAAACATAACAGCACAGAGCTAGAAGCGAAATTAGCGCTGACGTGTGAAAAGATCGTGTTATTAGCCCTTTGTGTTTGTGTTGAACAAACTTGTCCGGGTCATCGGTTAATTGTCGAATAAATTCCGCAATTCTGTTTGCCTTGGTTGTGAGTCAACAAAAAAGGAGAAAGTCTTCTCTGCCGTATCGTAGAGCGAAATCCGCATGATATAAACAGATTTGCACTTCTGCGTCAACCCGGCAGTGCTTGTCAAATTTCTGTTCTATAGTGTTTGCACTGGGAGCGAATCCAGGCTGCAAGCATGATGAATGGAAGATCCCAGAGCACAGCGCTCACCAGAGAGGATGTGAATATTTGCCTTGTTGCACTCCAATACCTTTCTCTCTCATTTTCTC
Organism: Tachysurus vachellii; assembly: GCF_030014155.1. NCBI lineage: Eukaryota > Metazoa > Chordata > Actinopteri > Siluriformes > Bagridae > Tachysurus > Tachysurus vachellii. Next base: position 24,404,168 of record NC_083460.1, read on the forward strand.
TGCCTTGCTCTCTTTGCTCTGTAATTTGTTGTAAAGCATGTGGCATGGACTAACAAACAGCTGGAGCAAATTTTGCCGAGGACAGACTAGGTGGTCACAGAAAGGAACTCTTCCTCACTTTTACATTCCTATCTGAGAATCACTCCAGCTGCCCCACATGTTCCTGCGTAATATGTAGATCTTGTTTGTCAGACCGTTCCGGTGCATTACATTCGTTCATGAGGTGTGCCTTATCGGAGGCCAGCAGCCACAACATGCTCTCATATCACTTAACCAGAGCACAGAATTCTTCAGGACTGATTTTTTTTTTTTTACCTCTAATGGCTTTAATGACTCTTTGGCTTCTTGATTGAAAAAATCAAATAGCATAAATAGTCAGTTCTGTCTTATCTGATCCACTTGTTTGGTTTTTGACCTCTTGTAGTGCAGATGCTTCCTGCTGGAGACTTTGAAAGCGGGGCCCGGTTACAGGCAAACGTTTACCAAAGGAAGTCATAAAGCCGAGCAGAGACGAAGCAGGCTCTGGTGCGTCTGACGCTTTGGTAAATCAGGCCATTTCAGACCCCTGGGAGAATGGACTTGGTTGAAAAGTTCACAGCGAGGATCTCCGTTCTTCTTTTAAACATGCCGAACACAAACAGTTTTGTGTGATGAATTAATGTCTGATGGGTATTTGGTGACCAACTGGCACACAAACCTCTTGTGGGACTTCAAAGTCAGCACTGGGAGTTTAGTTTGAATGTCAGATTGATCAATCACCACCATGTTTTCCTTGTCGACAGAAGATCAGGCTCTTAAGAGTTTGCAGAAGTTGTTCTATACAGTGTTTACAAACTATGATTTATTTTTTTTTTACACCATTTCCCAAATTTGCACCCCTTCACAAAACAGCTACCTAAGCAGGAAAGTTGAAGGTTAACACTTCCTACTTGAGACACATGAAGCTCGAAGGAAGACAGCGGTATCTGCCCTCTTCCACATACAGTACATGCCCTCACAGATGCCCCTGATTCGCTAATGTCACTGTGATTGAAAGTGGTGTGGGACTAAGACCCTCTCTCCCAGATAACAGTCAGTTCTGCTTCCTTGGCTCCTGGAAACAGATGAATATAGATCATTACTTTCCTCAACCACCACATAGTCTTCTTTATATCATCACGAGATATGGCAGATTTTATCTCACGCTATCTCGTGTTTTTATCTCTGTCTCCCTCCGAGATTGAGGAGTGAGGATTGTGGATTGGGGTTGTTGATAGAGTAGCTATCGATTGCTCTTTGGGGAAGCTGATACCCTGAAGATGGGAAGCAAACATCATATTAGTGTGTGTTTGTGTCATAATGGCTGAGAACTGAGGAAGAAACTGATCCCGAATCAGAATAAGAGGTCTTAAATGACGAGTTTACCAAACACAGCTTGCGTGTACGTGTTCAATAGCTCTTTCTTAACACATTAAGGTCTTTTATTGATATTTTCATTTGTCACATCACTCTGCTTCCCTCTCAGCTCCTCCTCTATAAACCAGGCATTATTCGCAAGGTCGTAATTTTCTCTCTTTTTTTTTTCTTTTTTTTACTCCGCCACACATCTCGATCAGAAGGAATCGCTCAGACTTTGTGAATGTCAACGCATTTGGCAGCCTCAACTGCATTTATTGCCAGGAGGAGGCAGTGCCACTGATTTACTCAGACATAATGCATATTAGGAATCCGAAAGACAAATGTCACAACGTGCCATAATGGTATGTGTTAACTATTAGTGCACTCATAACACATGTTTTTTTTATGGCGAGATGATTACATTTTTTACCACGGAGTGATATCAAGATCTTCCAGAATGTTCCAGAAAGTTGTTTTTTTTTTCTTTTGCTTCTTTGTCTTAAGCCCCCACCACAAGAAGTAATCACGCTGTAATCCAAGCACTTTCCCATACAAAAAGAAAGCCTGAGCGGATAAAAGAGGGACCAGAGTATCACCCCTGCGCTAGTGCTTACAAAAATATTCTTTTGAACACAGGGGCTAAAGTAATAGCATGAGCTCTCGGCAGAAGCGATATAAAGTGTTCTTTTCTAAAAGTGCTGGACATTAGAGACAGGTTCTTATATTTTATTTAGGCTTTTCTCTCTTTTTTTCTTCTCCCCCTCCACCCTGATGCAGGATGCCTGGCAAGCAAGCCGTCAGTGATCGTGTGGGTTTCAAGTGTGCCAGAGATGGAAGAGAAAAAAAAGTGACATGTTGAAGGGAATAGGAAGGGGGGAGAAATAAAAAAAAGAAAGAAATGCACACTGAAAAGTAGAGAAGGATTGATCTCTGGGTAGCAGTGATAAGGGAGAAAGAGAGACATTTAAAGAAGGCAGCTGGTTCTCCACAGCCCTCCGACAGTAATTCCACACCCAGATTACCGGTCATTTGATACCAGGCCTTACTCCAAACCCCCACCCAGATAGTAATTGAGTGATGGCCCACACTTACCACTTTCATCTGGTCCACATGTGCCCATGGAATGATGACGATTAATTCAAATCTCCTTGTCAGAACACAGATGCAGCTCAACTTTGATGAGATCATATCTCTGGGGTAATACACAGACCCCCCAGGACCTTAGAGAATGTACACTTGGATCACTTATGGGCCCAAATTAAGATGCCACAGGACGATTATGTATGGTTGATTGCATTAGGGCCATTTTTGGCTGAAAATTTCATAAAACCCTTAAATGTGGCTGTTCAGGGCACTTATGGCACACTGTATACTTTCCTTTGCTGTTACTGACCCTTATATTCCTGACCACATTCCATATTTGACCTGAAGTCATCTGCTGTCTGGGCATTTTTCCCCTCTCTGCCCCTTTAACCCCCCTGCAATCCCCCTCACCAGCAGATCCTGCCCTTTGACTTTTTCAGTGTGCTGTTCTTGTAAACAAAGACTTAATCCTATAGAATTAAGAATGGGCTGCTCTCTGTTTCAGCACCATTGTTGTTTTTTTTGTTTTTTTTTATAAGATTTGGATTTACACTTTCAACAGACAAAAGAGCGAGTCAGAGTTGGTAGAGGGGCTTTTTTGTTTGTGGGTGTTTGTCACTTTTGTATTTTCAAATTTTTGCTATCTCAGATTTATCTTTGTCAGTGGAAATATGCAGCATTCTTTCTTACCTTATTAAGTCCAATTTAATATTTTACTTTTGTCCGTGAAGCACAAGTGCGGTCCTTCTTGACAGGCTTTTCCTATCCTCCTAGGCTAACGGCATCAAGTATGGAGCAAGTCTGTCAGCTGTGTTGTTAACAAGCTATTTGAGATCCCTCCATTGGGGCTGTCACGTCTCATTCACATAAAGCTCTCGAGGCAGGCGAGATAAGAATGCTTCCTCCAAAGAGAACTTGACTCATCACTTTTTCCCCACTGCAAACTGGTGTTTAAATGTAATACAAACCAAAGACTAAGAATAGTGTAACGGTACAGAGTAGATCTGAATCTATACATGGAATCATGTGAGCTATAGCTGTAGCAAATCTGGAGCGTTTTTTTTAGACAACTCGTGGCACCATGCAGGTTCTCAATTTGTATCTAAATCGGCCTGGCCAGCAAACTCATTTCAGCTGAGGCAGCCATGAGCCGGACCTTGTGAAAGCGCTTAATGAAGCCGCTCTCACTCTGTGAACCCCTGTCAATCTCTGCCTGTCCCATGCTGCTTGGTCATTCCAGTCAGTCCCACTTCAGCAGCGCTGGCCTCCATTATCCAATCGCAGGGCACACTGAGAAAATCTCCTGCATAAGTGACACATGCCATCAGCTATTTTCGCTTGAATGATGAGATCATTTTGCCGTTCCTCATATTCTGCTTCAGAGGCAAGGGGTGTTAAAATGGCCGATTGGATTTGTGTCAGCTGGAGCCTGTCTCTCATGTCCTTTTGTTTGTATAGCTATTACTTATTTGCCACAGAAATATGAATTGTGTTTGTTTTTGTCGCTTGTGTTTTTCCCGCAGATTCGTACATGGTGAGTACACGGTGGAGGTGGCCATCAACGACTATCTGGACATCTACTGTCCGCATTACGAGACGCCACTCCCTCCCGAGCGCATGGAGCGTTACATACTCTACATGGTTAGCTACGACAGCTACATCACCTGCAACCACCTCATCAGAGGCTTCAAGCGCTGGGAGTGCAATCGGCCGCTCAGCCCCAGTGGGCCGCTCAAGTTCTCCGAGAAGTTCCAGCTCTTTACACCCTTCTCGCTGGGCTTCGAGTTCCGCCCGGGACACGAGTACTACTACATCTGTGAGTAGCTTGTTGCATCTTAACACTCTTCACCCAAAGCCCCAGACCAGGTGTAGTCGTCACCTCAGGGGCTAATCATCTGCTCTCAGATTTCAGGAACCAGGGTGCAGGGGGCAAAAGGGAAGGTCTGCTGGATGCACAGGTTTCATAAAGTGGGATTTGCAGTGTAGAGTAATCAGTAGCATGTGCCGCAGTGATCCATACACGTATCTGTTATTGTGACAGATCTTGTGGGATGCTGTCTGCTATAATAAACGTTAAAGAGAAATAATACAGTACTGTACGAACTGTTACCGATGACCCATGAACATTAAACAGACTAGTGGGGGATTTGGACGTTCCAGAAATTACAAATCTGTTTTCTATATACCTTTTTGTTATTTTTGCCTGATGCTCCTTCTGAAGGACAGTTTAAATTGCGAGCAACACAGACAGTGGGAGTTTTATTTAATAGGCTATGCTCTGTCGTTTTACTTGGGTTGCATGCCACTGTCCTCTACTGCAGAACCATTTAATACCCCCAAATGGTTGTTTGCATTGCTATGTTCGTTTCCAGCAGTCTTCACCTTCACTCACATTGACACATGAGACACTTACGTTGCACAATCTATTACAGATTGTGTTTAGTCAAAAAGTGACATAAATCAAGTTGAGCTGGGCCAGAGAGTTCTACCCCACCCTGTAGACCTCACATGGTCAGATTTTGCCTGACCCTCCTCTTCCACTTTGTTTCCAAGGGCTCTCCTCTGGATGAAAATGTCAATTTGTCAAACACTACATACGCCATTAGCTCAGCACTTAGCCGCACAGGGCTAGATGGGTGAAAACCAGTTACGGACGCCGTCAAGCAGAACGCTCTCCAAATTATGCTGATTGGCCAAATCATATTTAGCCGTTGGGAGGTTCCTGATGGGAGTAATTGTGTCTCCGGCAGCCTCGAGTCTGCTGTCATTACCATTTTTTTGGACAAGAACAGCTAAAAGCCATTAACCTGAGGGGTATGTGGCACCGGACACTGCTCACTGTTGATTCTTCGTCCTCCAGATGCTCCGTGCGCAGCGTGCCAAGGTCACAGCGGGTACGCCCCTCTGCTTGCTCCATCCTCAACCTGCAATCTCTCAGGGCTTGTGAAGGGGAGAATTTGCCAGAGTGAATCTGTCCCAGTTTTGCTAATGGCCCAGGCGAAAGGTGTCCTTTGGCCTGATAAAAAGGGCTCCCGCTGGGCCAAGGCAAAAAGGAAAAGCTTAGGGCAGCATGCCCGATGCATTAATGAGGCAATTTCAACTCTTTTTTTCTTCTCTTCTGTTTTGTTTTCTCTCCCATTTTGCACATAAACCTTTTTTTCTTCTGTTTTTGCTCCAACCTAAGCAGATTTGGGAGGAAAGTAAAGTTCATGTGTAACCAAAGCTAAACTGAATATGGCACCTCATGTTAAACGAATACAGTTCATTAACTGGAATAGAACGATTCCTTTGTCCCTGCTCATTTTTTTTTCTTTTCGCTGTCTGTCTGGTGTATTTAGTGAGCCACCGATTTGATACACAACTTATGGCCTGGCAGTGAAAATAGCGCATTATGTGTCAGGACACTTGACCCTAAAAGCATCACTGTAAAAATGGTTCGTTTGAGGACTAAAAGCACATTTATTATCATCACTGACTCTGTGGTCATTTGCGAAAGCTCAGTGCCATCTGTTGTCCTTAATAACCGTAAAGCTTGCAAGCTGGAAATGTGCATCTTTTAATGCTCTGCTGTGTGCAAATGGGGAAAATCCAAGGACACGTACATTGCGTCTGAGCCGAAACTGGTCCCTTGAGAAAGAACTTTACAAAACATTTGACACATTTCATTAAATACACCACTTCTATAACATCCCTAAACACTGGATAGCAAACAGTACAGTAGCACTGTAACCAAGGCCCAGTTCTACCTGACAATATGTCTGTCTCATCACTCCATATTTCACTGCTTATTATCTTCCCAGTGATAGAAATCTATTTTGACTGGGGGGGGAAAGCAATGGGCTTTGCACAAATTGTCCACCCCCTCAACCAGCAGGGCGTCACAGAACTTATTCCCCTCCACGGGATGTTGTCAGTCCTGGAAAGAGGAGAGGCGGGAGACGGAGAGGGTGAACAACAAAGGAAGAAAGACAGAAGGTTCAGAATTTTTTAGGGATTCAAGCACAGGGGATTCTTCTGCATGTCCTGAACTGGTTTTTAATGCCCTCCGTCTGCTGCTCGGTGCCGGAGCCTGGCTTTGTGTACCCTTTGTCCCCGACGGCAGCCTGGGCAGGGAAGCACTTACGCTCCCTATTCAACGTGCTCTCCTCCCGCTTTCCCCCTCAGAGAACTGTTTGGCTACTACCAATATTGTAGCTGTCATGGCCCCTGGGGTTATAGGGTGAAAAGGGCCGCCTAAGAGGAATAGGGAGTAGGCGAAAGGAGGCTTAGCTTGGTTATCCTCAAACAAAGGAGCTTGTCCATCACCCCAGGACTTGCACCGAATCACAAGTGTCTGAGAGGGCGAGTGGTAACTGTGGCAGTCTGACACGGTGCTACGCACACACACACACACACACACACACACACACACACACACACAAATCCACACAGCTACATAACGCCACTCTTGTAATTATGCATTACTCGTATTTCCATATTCAGTAGAAAAAAAAGTTTGCAAAAGAAAATGCTAATCACTGGGTGTATCCATCAGCGTCTGGTATGCAAATACTCTGAAAAGAGTGTGACAAGATTATAAGCAAAAGGCGGCAGCTAAAGCGTAAACAAGCCTGGACAGACTAGTTTCTTTCTAAATTAATTCTTACTAGTAAAATTCATTCGTATTGCCTATACCATAGTCATTATTTGTGTGTGTGTGTGTGTGTGTGTGTGTGTGTGTGTGTGTGTGTGTGTGTTTGTGTGTGCGTGATCATTTCTATTGTTTCTATTCAGGCTTCATGCAAAAAAAAATTTTGCATGCACACATAATCTGGTAACTCAAACTGTGTACCTCATTTTATAGTTGCTTACACAGACACACACACACACACACACCCCAACCCTCATATATATACACACACATACATCAACGCACACTCACACACACACAAACACATACACACAATACCTGGAGCGCTTAACATCTTAATGTATATTCCTATGTTTCTAACTCTCGTCTCATATTCTAATCCTAGAAAAGTTCTAATTTCCGCTTTTTCATCCTAAATCTAGAAACAAAAAGTAATATTAGACTTTAAGGTTTTTTTAAAGCACGTTGCTTTTATAAAAAGCACTTTATAATGTCAGAAACCTATTTTTGCTCTCTGCAAAGTTAGTGGATATTTTAGGCTTTTCCATACCTACTCAGGACATTTTGGAACTGACAGAACTGACACACACACACACACACACACACACACAGTTGTACTATCCCTATAAGAACTAAAACAAGAATCTAACCTTATCCTCAGTATTCAAAATGATACTTTCTCAATCTTTTTCTAAAAACTATTTTTCTATTTCTTTTTTTGTAAATGGTTTCCTCATGGGGACCAGCCACAGGGTCAAAGCTGTCAGATTCCTGTCTTTGTGGGGACAGAAAGACCGGTGCTCAGTTGGTGAGAGCAGCTCAGGGTTATAAGGTTATAAGATCTAGCACCGAGTGGCGTCAAGCAGCTGCGAACAGCCATCGCTCTGAGCTGCTCGAGATCTCACTCGCCCTTTTATTTCACTTTATAGTTTTATAATTACGCACTACTGATATTCTAATATACATATACTGTGTATATATATATATATATATATATATATATATATATATATATATATATATATATATATATATATATATTTATATATATATATATATATATATATATATATATATATATATATATATATATATATATATATATATGTTTATGTTTCTATATATATATATATATATATATATATATATATATATATATATATATATATATATATATATATATATATGTTAGATTTTCTATATATATTTTTTTTTCATTCATACAGATAATTCTATTTCTAATTTTGTTGCAACTCGTTTTATTCTCTTTTCATTCCATCTTCTTTCCCTTTATGACCCAGACAGCTGAGAAGCATCTCACTACTGCGTACGGTCGTGTAAATAAAATTTGAATTTGTTTTCAATTTGATCAACATCCATGAGCAGTGACAGGCTTTGATGTCATTGTCCTATGGGTGTAAACGTAGGTGAATTTTTCACCAATTGCGTGTCAATTTACATGGAGCACCTGTCGCAGAGAAATAGAGCCAGAGCAGTCGTTTAGCGTGAAAGCCATAAGAACAGCAGGAACAGGGGAATTTTTATGGAATAAAAGCTGTAATGGCAGCCGTGTGTAGTCTTTTATTTTGTATTCTTAAAAAAAAAAAGTTCTTGGTAGAAACACATTGAGGGAGTAAAAAGGTCCTTAGTATTATTGGAGGTGCATGGTGCGCAAGCATGTTTCACAAAGCCATATGGTGCACGTGTGTGAGATATAAAATGTGTGCGTATGCACATGGGTCACCAGACGAGCCGTGGCGATTTGTTCTTTACACTCGAGTCACAAAGTTCTGATGGTTAGCCTGATGAACTGGAATAGCTCAAGGCCAGAAACATCTGAGGGCCGCGTATGCTTGGTGAAGATTTCAGCCTTGTTGTTTAGACTTGTGTAATCAGTGTCATCGACTAAGTATTAATGGCTTTGCCTTTTTAGTATACTTTCATTTGGGGATTTTTCATTCTGTCTAGCCTTTTTTGTTTACGTTGCTTTCAGCTGTAATCTGTATCTGTCTCTCTGTTTCTCCACAGCGTCGCCACATCCAAACCTTGCTGGAAAGCCGTGCTTGAAGCTCAGAGTGTACGTCAAGCCTACAAGTGAGTATATCCATGAATCTACGAGGCTTTAATGCCCTGTCATGTTTTTTTTTCTGTCCATCAGTGTTATTTATGCTGCAAGCCTGATGATGTGAAACACAAGTTCCCGGATTCCTGCACCTCCATCCAAATCATCCCCTGTCCCGTCCGATTTATAAGCTTGCTCCTTGATGCCTGGCCATTTATATGAAGAATCTCCAACCACGCTTTATGGTCTGATCTCTCGGGAGCACGGTCGTAACTCCACAAATAAAATAAGGCTCCTCAGGGCAGATTCCGTAGCAAGCTATTCATCTGACAAGGGCCAGATAACAATCAGAAAGCCCTGACCCTTCCACTAATCATTCCACGGTGCAGCAACCAGGGGCTTTTCCAACCTTTCTTTTATATACAGAATGTTCCAGAAGGTGCTCTGTTAGTTTAACCCTGGCTGAACACACTACCTAGTGACCCACACCTCACAACCCAAATGTTATCAGACTCTATGTAGAAGCTAAATATTTATATTTACAAATCATATACAGATTCATTGAAGGTCTTCAATGGAGAGGACATTTTTGAGCAGTGACACAGAATTGTATTATTCTGTAAGCTCAATCTGTTTAGTTTCATAAGCTTCTCTCTGACTGTTTCTTATCAAGCCGTCTCCTTCAATAACTAATAAACGTTACAGCGAGTCTGTACTGAAAGGACTTTTGAGCTTATTAAAACGCATTATGATGAATAAATGCTTTTGTACGTTATGTACGTTATCTAATATAAAAGATATTCCACTTTTAAACACTGAAGTTGTCCTTAAGATATTTTACCTGCAATATTCCTTTAATGCTATAAACTACCAGCCCGGTTACTTTTTCAGTTTTACTCTAACACTGTAAACATTCAGTCCCCAGTTACTCTTTCACTTTCACTGCACTGTACTGAACTCACTGCATGTAATAATGTTATTAATATTTAATGCCCCACTATTCGTTTTCCGCTGATCTGTAAACTTTCTGATGGTTTGTATAGTCAAATCTTGAAGCATGTCTACAACATTTATAGCTAAGAGGAACTGCTGCTGTGTTTGTCTAAAACTTCTGAATCAGAATTTACAACCTATGACTAGGGAAAGAGGAAAAAAAAAAGAAAACTGAGGAAAAAGAAAAATCATACCCCAAGGACGGTCTCATCAACCCTAACAAACGAGCCTGACATGTATTTTAAAGGTGGGGTGCACGATGTTTGAAAGCCAATGTTGACATTTGAAATCATCAAAACAAAAACACCCCTAACCCAAATGGGTGTCACCCCTGGTTTGTTAGCTCCGCCCACACATAAATACGTAACCCAGGCAAATATTATGGCAGAACCTGCTGGGGCAGCTGGTCGAGGATATTTTTATCAATAAATGAACTCAATGAGTAATACTATGGTAAATACAAATGTGTTTTTGTAGTACTGTGTGTTGTACCGTGAAAGGATTAGCTCCATTTCACGCAGAAGACGACGTTCAACACCTAGAACCCAAGGCAGAGGTAACGGCAGGTATCCGCCATGTCAATGTTTCAATTTAGCTTTCGGCTAATGTCAGACATGCGCATTGAACACTCTCTCCGCCCATATTGACAAGACACGCCCCTTTCTGCTAATTGGCTACCCGTTTGTTTTGTTAGACAGCCTGACAGTTTTCTGAAGCATTTTTCACACATCGTGCACCCCACCTTTAATACTTCTTAATATTGTATATTTAATCCAGTATACTGTATTTAGCTCTGCCCTCAAAATGCCGTGTCACATAACAAATGTTTACATCTAGTGCACAAAACATCGAATAATATCCAGTTCTAAAAGCAATCAAATAATTTCCAGTTCTAAAAGTTTACACACGTGTGATTCTTAATTCTGCTAAATGATCAATGGCAGTTTTTATGTTTTGTCCTAGTTCTTCACGAACCCTTTTGTTTGTCCTGAGCAGTTAAACCGCCCAAAGTTCTTCAGAAATATTTTTCACATCCTGCACATTTTTTGCTTTTTTTCCCCCCCAACATCTGCATATGTGACCTCTTTATATCAGCGGCTATATGACGCTGAGATCCATCTTTTCATCCTGAGGACATCCGAAGGACTTGTGAACTACTATTACATTCCTGCTGTTACTCCATTATTATGACACTATTACTACTATTTTATTACAAAGAGCTGCAACAGAAGATTCTGAATCTGTTTCCAAGAAGACAAAATTATTATTATCTATACTTTGGATCGGTGAGCCTACAAATATATTCTGATGATTTAATAAAACATTTTTGAGGTAGGAGTTGTAAATAGATCATGGATGTCGATTGGATAAGGTTGACTTTTTTTTTTTTGCTTTCATCCTGGATGATGATTGGCTGGCAGAAAGAAGCTTATAAAACTATGTTTTGATCAAACTAACACTACATGAAATTCAAATACCCCCCCTAGTAATGAAGGTGACTAATTTGCTACCAGAATTCCAGCTGGAACGTTGCTCTGAAGTCGTGACCTCTGAACATCAGCAGAGTGCTGAAAATGCAGACGTTAAGCCAGGTTTCAATAAACAGTGCAGCGTTGAGGTTTCTCAGACCTGCACAACATCAACGCTAAGAAACGGTTCACGAGTCACACGAGGGCTTAGCAGGGCAGCTTTGAAAGGAGCCAGAATGACAGCGGAGTTAGCACCAGTACTACAGGTATTTACACAAGGCCCAGAGGAATGCATTATACACCGCCGAGCGTTGAGACGAGTTGGTCAATATTTGCACTAGCTTTATTTTAAAAAGTCTCATTTCCTAGAGGTGTGCTTTTAGGGCACGTTATAAATTTAGACAAGAAGCCTTTCGGGGAGCAGCCCATTAGTCTAATGTAATTGTTAACAAACGGACTCGCTCTGAGATCATCAGTTCCAGCGAGGAGCCGAGACAATTACATGCAAATTGAAATGATCCTTTTCTCACACTGCCATTTATCTGTTTACGATAGCGCTCGCGGTCCCCACAGCCCGTCGAGTTAATGTACACTGCCCTTCAAAACAATTTCACTTCACAAGCATTTGGACTGTCTTTTAAAATGCGAGCGCAACCAGACAAGTGCTTTTCTTTTGTGAAACTTCAAGGTCCTTTTGAATCGATAAGCGGAAACGGCAAGCCGGATTTCATACCTTATTCAACGAGGTGTGTGGATTTTGCACTGTCTTGAATCGAATTTCCACACAGCCTATCATCCTGGCGAAAGCGCCAAATTCATATGTGCATATCGGCGATTGAGAGGAAACGTTAGAAATAAGGACGCCAGCGCTAAAGCGTTTTATTATACGACCCACCTGGCTTTTTTCGCCAGCTCAGCTCCCACCATTACCATAATTCCACGCAAGTCTGGTACGCTTCTGTTTATTTTCATGCTCTCTGCCAGGCCCGAGTCCTAATCTTGCCGCATAGACAGGGGTTAATCTCGCCCCCAGACCTCCACTTTAATTCAGATCCAGTTTGGGGAAAAGGGGGACTAAGGCAAAGGAGAAGAATGACGAATGTGTTCGAATCTGACACGTCGAACCTGTAAAAGCTTTCAAGAAACCTCAGGATGATTGAATACCCTGTGTACAAAGAGAACAAAAAGTCGCTTTGGTTAGTTTCTAATATAACTATTATTATTAGTGTTATTGGTGTGTGTAAGTGTATCGAGACACGATTAACTCATGCGAGAGAGCTTTAATAATCAGAAACTACATCATGTAGAATAATAATAATAGTAATAATAATAATAATAATAATAACAAAAGCCATCAGGTGTGAGCACTCATGATGTTTGCTGGGAAAATAATTGCCTTAAATTGCCGTTTTGTAATCTTAGTAGTCGTGTAATTTGTACTAAGTGGAATGTAAACAATCATTTTCATTAGCACAAATGAAAGGACCTTAAGGCATTTAGAAACAGTGAATAAAGTCACGTATACAGGCTTTACAGTGCAGTGAAGTTCCTAGGAATAAAAGCAATATGGTAATTATACACCTCATATCCGCAGAGCTCCATATGTTTTTAGTCTCGTGTTTAGTCGAGGTTCTTTCTTCTAGCATGTGTGTCACTAAAACACCAAAGCCTGGATCTGACAGCCATGTATGTGTTTCATGCTCTTTGATGCTATCTGCATAGCGAAAAAAAACGACAGCAAAATCGCTGCACTCGTCTTTCCCACTTAATCTAGGTCAGCCAAGACAAGAGCATTTTGTCAATAAAGTGTCACTTTCATTGAGGCTGGCTTTCAATCCTCAAGTGTTGTATTTTGAGGAGAAAAAAAAAGTACTTCCGAAAAGAAGATGTGCTAGAAACGTTTGACTCACATCCTCATCTCTTTTTCGCTTCTCTCATTTTTTTTTTCTTCCCCTCTCCTACAGATGACTCAGTGTACGAGTCGCCGGAGCCGTTTCTGACAGATGACAGCAACAGCGGTCACTTCCTGTCCCCGTGTCTCTTTCTGATGTTGCTCGCTCTCCTTGTGCTCTTCGGTTCCTCCTAGCACCGTGGCTCTTCACAGCGGAGCGCATACACACACAATACATATACACACACAAACACAAACACACACACACACACACACACACACACACACCTACAGACACACCTCCCAGTCCAGCATGCAGCTTCGCACTGCTGATTCTCCCTGAACAAAAAAAAGAAAAAATAATCACTCACCCCACCACTAAATATCCTCTTGTTGTCCGTTCAGTTCTTAACGCTGCATCTTCATCTGATGATTAAAGACTGCCATTGAGAAAAGACTCATTTAGGGGGAAAATTATATATGAATTATGAGAAAAGACTAATGGGAAGGGAAGGGAAGGGAAGGGAAGGTGTTGCTTATTCTGCCATGCACTAAGTGAAGATGGCTAAGTCTGCTTTATGATTGTGTTCAAAAGCATCTGTAACATCTGTGTGTTTGTCTCTACCGACATGCCCCAAGTAGAAACCACCCGTCGAACCACCATCGATCCTGCGGATGTAGTCACTGTACAGCATTACTGCGCAGCATTTAGAGAAAGAGTGCATTTTGCTGGGCATGTGTACCTTTCTCTGAGCAATCCCCAGAGCCTTTACTGAAAAAAGAAATAAAATATATGGAGAGAGCAATCTGAAGACAAATCCAGGAAGTAACTTCAGTGTACTTCAGTAAAGAAAGTGGATGGAGTAAAAAAAAAATAAAGCATTGCACACAGTTTCCAGAGAAACAGGATGTTTTCGTGTTGGTTATAAAGGACTTTTGTCAAAAAAAAAAAAAAAAAAAACTGTTTCTCTGGAAAGACTTTTTACTGCATCCGTGATACACTGGGTGACAATTTATTAGGAACACATGCACATTTTTTTATTAGACTTCTTTATTTTTTTTTTTTATTTTGCATCCAGTGGAAGAGGAGTAATGCATAATATCAAGAAGTCAACGTTCACAACAAACATCAGAATGAGGATTAACGATTCAGGGGGCGGGATCTAATGAGCTGCAGGCTAAGCTGCTGTTGATGTTGCTAATCAAGAAAAAGAGCATGTAAAGTTTTCCAGTCAGTCCATATTAGCCTTAGAACTGTAAGGAAGTTCATGTGTAAAGAGAGCTTATTTGAATGACCGTAGCCTTCCTGTCAGCTCAAACCTGCCTCTCAGTGTCTAACATACTCAAACAAAGACACATGGCACCAACAACCAGGTCATGTAAAGATGACATTTTGCCCATTCTGACATCAATAACCATGTTATGCCACATGATTGGCTGATTGGATATTTGTATAAATGAGTAGGTGTTCCTATTAAAGTGGCCGGTGAGTGTATCTATAACAAAACAAAAAAAGAGGAAGCGTTTTCTGTGAATTTGCCAAAGACATTAGTTGAATTTTTTTTTTTTTTTTTTAGACTTCGAGATCACAAGCAGCCACACGATCACTGGAGGGGAGTTGCATCAAAATACCATTTTTTATTGCAGTCTTTTTTGCCGTACAAAAAGAATGTTGTGTAGATTAGAAAATAATATTAACCAGTTACAAAATGCCTTTTTTTTATCACTGGTGCTCAGTCTGAAAGCAAATCTGTCACTAAAGCTACAGTGCCAAGTGATGTTGGGGGGGTTTGTGTGTGTGGGGCGGGGGTAGTAGGTGGGGTAGGGTGGGGCGGGACTGGGTGTTTATGCCGTGTTGGTGAAGTGTTAGTGTGTTTCAGGTCTTTAATCGTCTCAACCCGCTGTCTCTCTCTCTCTCACTCTCTCTCTCTTTGTCGCTCTCTCTCTCGGACGCTCTCTCTACCCATTTCTGAATGTGCCGCTTTTTTCTCCGTGCCGAGCCGCTCCACAGAAATCTCCTGTAACCGCACTAACCCAAACCCTGTACACACTCTCGCTCGTGCAACAGCCCAGAACAAGCTGGTCAACGTGAGAGCGCAGACCACGGGCCCGAAGGACTAAAGTTGCATGAGAGAGCGAACGAATGCCTCAAAGTTCAAAATGTAGAGAGAGATTCTGAATTCAAGTAGCACTTCTGCTCCAGTGGACGCTTTCATTCTGAAAGAAGAGGAGATTATTCAGAAAAAAAAAATGTGGGATTATATGTATGAATTATTTTGTGACTGTACAAAAATGTCAATAAGGGGAAAAAAAAAGATTGGGGGAAAGAGCTGGTTTTGAACATAGGCAAGATCGAGAGACTTTTTTTTTAAATGCTCGTTCGAACTTTTATATTTTACTTTATTCCATGTTATTTTTTACATTTTCTTTTCCAAAAAAAAACAAAAAAACAACACACACATACACACTCACATACACACACACACACACAGTGGACATTATTCATATGTGATATGAAGTTATAACGTAGGACCTTGAATTACTAGCGCAATGATGGTACCAGTTCTGCAGTCAAACGAGTCTAGAGATGTTTGCTGTTGTTGTCGTTGTTTCCTGCTTGTATCACATTCTGGTACATGTAGTCCTGTAATGAATTATTTTTTATTTTTTTTGGATGTTTCAAATACAGAACCTTTCATGGTGTTTATCATCAGATCGTTTTTTATTTGAAAATCATGTGGATGAAACATTTTTTCCATTCCTATTAAATGTTCCAATGTTTTGGATGAGGAAAGCTACAGGAAAAAAAGAAAAGAAAAAAAAAACGGCAACAATTAAAATAAAGCTTTTTGTCTATAGTAGAATTTTTTTCTCATTCTGAATGATATGTTTTGGGTGAAGTAGTGTGGATCAGCGGTAAACGCCAGTGAGCCGGTATCACGCTGCAACATTTTTATAACGAATTCCTTCATTACAGTCCACAGGCATCATTTATCAACTTCGCATAGAAATGACTCCAACTAGTTTTTCCTGCATATCATGCAAATGCCTTATAATATCGGAATTCATCAAACCTACACTGACGGGTTGTGTTAAGTGTAACCAGGGTGGACGAATCATTTATTTATTTATTACTGTTAATGCAGCTAAAAGCTCAGATCTGTGACTAGGCTGAAAAGTCTTAGCTACATAATGTAAAGGATTGCTACTAGTTAGTTAGTTAACTGAATTAAAATACAATAGTTTTGTGCAGGGGGCACGGTGGCTTAGTGGTTAGCACGTTCGCCTCACACCTCCAGGGTTGGGGGTTCGATTCCCACCTCCGCCTTGTGTGTGTGGAGTTTGCATGTTCTCCCCGTGCCTCGGGGGTTTCCTCTGGGTACTCCGGTTTCCTCCCCCGGTCCAAAGACATGCATGGTAGGTTGATTGGCATCTCTGGAAAATTGTCCCTAGTGTGTGATTGCGTGAGTGAATGAGAGTGTGTGTGTGTGCCCTGCGATGGGATGGCACTCCATCCAGGGTGTATCCTGCCTTGATACCCGATGATGCCTGAGATAGGCACAGGCTCCCCGTGGCCCGAGGTAATTCGGATAAGCGGTAGAAAATGAGTGAGTGAGGTTTGTGAAAAAAAAACCCACCCTGCTAACTAAATGTTTGTTATTTAATTATCCACATAATTATGACAGAAGCATTTCCACCATTTCAGGTTTAAGGAGTAAATAAATAAACATTGTTCTTCAGCTGCTTCCTGTTCGGGGTCGCAACAGAAAATATTCTCATTCGCCCACTTTTGATCTTTCACAGGTTTTACACCGGATGTCCGTCCTGACACAATCCAGGCTCAGGATTTAAGCCCATCAGTGGCTGAGTTTGTTTCCTGTGTGGGACTTGAGCCCCGGCCATGTTGGTGAAAGCACAGGATCCTGCTGCAGGACCACCAGGGACAAAATACATTAAAAAAAAAAATAAACATAAATAAATAAATACAATTTTCAAATTTGTAAAAAATAGTTTAAAAATCAGTTGAATATTAGTCACATGTTTAGAGGTGCTGTGATAAACCACTTTAAGCCAAACGTTTCATTGACATCTCTAATAATACAAGTGTGAGTCAATTGGAAGTCGTGAAAAATCAGATTTTTTTTCTTTTTAGGTCAAAACTGGAGTCTTGTTAACTACTAGAAAGCTTGCATTGAATTAAATTTGAAAGAAAAAAAATAAAGACCAGGATATACAGTATAAGAAGAAAAGGTTTTTATTTGTCTCACTATTATGATGGATGAACTACGAATACTGTGAATGTTCTTGTATACTGTACTTGTCTAATTTCAGCCACACTGAAAGATAGTTTTAGATATTTAGATATTAATGAGCTTATTCTCCGTTAACCTCGAGAGAAAACGAGTCCCATCCTGTGTACGTGACACAAGAAGACAAGAAGAAAAAAACTGCTTTTTTGAACGTTAATTTTTATATTGACTAATGCACATTTTTGAATGCTAGCTCATAGGAGCGTAACGCTTCATTATGGAGCATGTACTGTAGTAAAGTCAGGGCAAACGTTAGCGGACATTGTGTCACTGAAAGAAATGACTGGTTATATGATTATTACCTTCTTCTAATAAAATAAAAGTTTTTCATAAGCAACTATGAGTAACAATGAACCCGCTCGTCCTGGGCACGGCTCAGCTCTTGATTTGTCCAGCTCTGTAATGAAGATTAATTACCACTGAGTTTTTAGTCGTCTCTGTTCATTATTTCAATACACAATCATATATGATGTACTTGTGAGCATGTGAGGATCTGATCATAGCTTCAAAAGGTTTCCTTAGTTATTCAGGGACTGATATTCACAAATGGGTTTGTGTTTAGCAGCAATTACAATGAATTACAATTAAAACTAATAATATTTGTTCCCGGTCCGTGTGCCAGTGGATCTGGGGGTCATTCCAGGAACACTGAGAAGGAATGGATAGAACTAATACTGGAAATTGTTTCAAAGTAGCTTTACAAAGATAAAAATTCAAAATAAATCATTTCAAAGTTTAAATTTAAGGCTACAGTGTCAAGGAAAAACTCCCTGAGATGATATGAGGAAGAAACCTGGAGAGGAACCAGACTCAGAAGGGAACCCGTCCTCATGTGGGTGACACCGAAGTGTGTGATTAAATGAAGTTCTTTTCTACAGCTCTATACAGTCAAGAGAAAATTGTACAACCAGGAGATTTTCAGCAATATCTAAGTACAAGCATCAGTGTAATTTCCGAGTTCATTCTAGCTTTAACATAATTTCTTTACCGCCGAAGCCTTCATGGAGACGCAAGGCCGAATGCAGCGACAGCGGTTCAAACCCACTGCCATATTCTCCAAGTGGTGCTATTTTCAGAGAGCTAATATACTTCATAATGAATACGACTGATGATTAAAGCAGCTCTTATGGAAAAGGTTTTTATACAAGTGCAGTACTTTGTTTCAAGTCAAGTAAAGAAGATTTTATTGTCATTTCAACCATATATAGTTGACGCAATACACACCAGGACCATGGTGCAACAAAAAACAACATAAACCTGCATAAAACAAGACAAAAAAAACAACAGAGCTAAGGACTTAAGTCCTAGTGACATAAAGTGCAACATGTGCAAACAGTGTGAGACAAGGAAGTTGCAAACTGACAATAAAAGACAAATACACAAAGTACACAGAATAGCGCTGACCAGTGTGCATACTGTATTATAAAGTACATTGTGCAACAATTGTGAAAATATACAAACGTATATAGTAGCAGCAGTTAAAAGAGGTCAAATTTGAATAGTTTTAGGTGCTAAACACTTAAATAGCACCATTTTGTACCCGGAGTGGCCGCTGCGTTCTACTGCCACGCCGTCATCTGATTCGTTGCAGAATTCACTTCTAATGGCAGGTGAGGCATCAAACAGACTTCTGAACACTGAATGATTGGCAGTTGTGTTGCTTCAGGGGAAAGAAGCTGCCACTGGTCTGTTACAGTTATCCGAAGTTTCCTGCATTTACGCTTCTGATGTCTTGCGTCTTTAACAAAATTAATTTTCCCACCCAAGTGATTGGTTGTTACTGTAAAACCTCATGTACATTACATTCACTAAAATTTCTTTCTTAGACAAGGGATCTGAAAGGTTTGAAAGCGCTCTACAGGTGGGACATTATTACACATCATCCCTTTAGTCTGTAGGATCTGCAACGTGCTTTGTGTTTGCATCGGTCCAAGCACACAGCGTGTTTAAATACACGGTCAAGGTTTGTGTGCTGCTTATCAAACTAATGTCACTAAACACACAACACACACACAATGTAGTGACATTTCACTTAGACAACATTAAGAAATGATTCTAAAATCTAACCAGACATTTTATCAGAAAATCTAACTTTAATAGAGATTAAAAACAGTTTACTCAAAGGACTGATTTCGGTAAAGTCCCAGTGAACGTACAAGGCTTATACGGGGGGTTTGATTCCAAGCCGTGAATCTCATCAAGAATAAAGGCTTCATGAAAATGTCTTTTCTTTGATTATAAACTTAAAACATAGCTGCCCTTTTCTGGCCATGTCTTATTAAAAGGATGGTGAAAATCAAGTCCTGGACATCATATCATAAAAGATCTTCTCCACAGGCTGTAACACTACTGTACTTTGAATACATGTGTGACATTTACACACACACAAACACACACACACTTTTGAGTCTTGTCTAAAGGTGGAAGGAGGAGAAGGTGAACGCCTGTGAGCTGCTCTTATTTGGGATGATGGCAGAAAATGGTGGCTGATAGCTCTGAATGCCATGCCAGTTTCATGCAGAGATAGGAACCGCCTGACCGGGGAGCCTAATATTGCAGCAATAAAATAATTTCAAAAGAGCATTTGGACTCTTGTGACCATGATTCTTTGTTCCTGCAGATAAGACAAAATGTTGTTGGATTTGTGGTTGATAAACTGTGTGGCCTTATAGAAGAACTTTGAATGAACAAATATTAGCAGCGCTACACTACATGCTAAAAAAAATGCCTTCCTAATTGATCTCTTAATCCCTTTTTTTCCAGATGATGTACTTAACCCCATGGGGACTAATTTCTATTGTCCTTTAAATGCCTTCATAGTTAACTAACATTGATACTGATACTGATACTGATACTGAGCCAAAGGATCCATCAAGCAGATGTGACTGATGTTATTACAAGAGTGACCTGAGTGGCTGCTGTAAGAACATGCAAACAAACCAGCAATGAAAAAAAAAATAAATAACAGCTCTCCTTTGATCACGATGAAGTGCCACTCTATCTAAACTTATAGTAGCAAAGCGTTCAGTAGATCAAATATGAATTGATTGGTATTCCAGGCTTCCCCCTTTATTGCTTTTTCATCTCAGGCAACTTGACTTGAATGGATCCAGCGCTGCTGTAGTGCCACTCCACCGGCCCCTTGTGAGATAACAAAGCTCAGCTTGACCTTTCCGCAATCAAAAGGCCCCACAGTCGAGGCTCTATCAATGTCCCAGTGTGGAACACGTGTTCATTCGTGCCAGAGATTGCACCCAAGGCACCATCTAACAGGATAAAGAAAGCCTGCTATCATGGCTCACTTTTAACAAATTATGAGCAGCAATCTCAAACTGTCTGAACACCAGCGCCTACATGACATCAGCAGCTGTAATAACCTCCTCAACTACCATCAGGCCCATTGTGTTTAGCCTCATTCACTCCCTATGGATATAAATCTGACAGAATTCGATAGATGATTGGACTAAGAAATTGCAGGAGGAATATAGCGAGGGAGAAAACGTCTGACGGCATTGCGGCCTCTAATTGTCGACCAACACTCAGGGCTTGAAAAAGCATAAAGAAAATTCTAGAGAAGACTGAGTCACATAATGGTCTCTTATCTGGCTAATAAAATGTGAGGTTTTGAGCTTGAGGTTTATTCTAATGAATAAAATCTGAATTCATTGTATTTTCATCATACGGTGCTGTATTTATGGCACAGTCATTTGGTAGCGTTGTCCCAATTCTCAGAGGAGAAACTATATTCCCTGGATAGTTCATTAGATTATTACCCATAGTGCACTGTAAATCTAGTGCACAACCAAAGCACCCGGCTTCGGCAGCAAAGTACTGCTGCAAAGATTTAGTTTATTTATGAAGTTAGATACTGGAGTATGGAATAAAACCAAATAATCACCCTAAAGTCTTTTATTTTTCTTATTTTAAGATATATTTTTTTAAGTAAATAAGGAATGACACATCTTAACATTTTTTATACATTTATAGTTATATTTAAGGTTTAAAATGAAAGAACTAGACATGTCATTGTCACTGTTATGATGTGAGTCTTAATGGCTTAACCAGAGGAGGAGAGGGCGGAGCCATGCTATGAAGACAATGTATCCTGAGCACTAGAGAAGTTTTATGTTTATCTGTGCATGAAACATAACCCAAATTCAGGAATATTATTGGATGTAAATGAATATGTAACAAATCCGAACAAATCATTTTGGTGAACTGAATCAAAAGATTCGAGTCATTGGGATTCATTAAAATTACAGAGCACTGACGGTGGAGACTCCTTCCATAATTACAGGTTTTGTAATTGTGGATCACCCACCATACAGGTCCATGTGCATGTGTTTTAAATAAACAGCCATGCTTTTTACAAGCCTTGTCAATGACACTTCTGTTAGAGCTGCAGTAATTCAAGTAAAATCAATTATCACCTTCTAACCAATCAAAATTGAGTATTCACCAGCACTGTGCTATAATGACCAGTAGATGATCACCACATCTGTGCTATAGTGCTGTGGGAATCTTGATTCTGATTGGTCTTGGTCTGATTGAGATTTATTTTGATAGACAGCAGCTCTGACAGTAAAAGCAGAGCAAATCAGAACAAAGAGTCTTCCACATGATACAATAGAATTTTGATTCACGAGGATATCATGAGTTGATTTTTAACGATGGCACAGAATTTAACACATTTTTACATTTAAAATTTCTATCCTGAATCGATTTATTTCTCTAAAGCTGCTTTGTAGCTATGTATATTGTTAAAGTGTAATGAAATAAAATGGAATTTAATTGAATTAGCCTCCGATAGATGTGTGACCAACTTTGGTCAGAATCTGGGACTGGCCTGTCCATGAGCAACGTTCACAAATACAGTGATTTTATCACTGCAAGTCTCCAGCCTCAGTACTATAAAGTCTCCAGCAGGTGTTCATATCTTACTACTGGTTGCCATATTAATGATGTTTATCATTTGTTTTAAATTAATACATCAATCCACGTTTATATTAATGCACTTATTGCATTTTTCTATAAACACAAAGGGCTTGTATGGTAGAGGCTGCACATATACATACAATATGTCAAGACGTGTTATTGTTGATGTGATGTTTTCTGTAAGAAGACGTTTGCCTTTACATTCGTGTGTCTCCAGTGTCAGTGCTTTGTAACAGTCACACTCACAGGCACGGCAAAGACTTCAGGGGGTGAAGGGGGTTTGCAGTTTCGTCTGTCACACCACGAGCTGCATTTTTTGCTCTTATTAGCTTCAAGAGAGAAAAAATTTGAAAGGCTTTTGACAGAACAACTGGTTAAAACTGTGGATGCAAGGGATATTAGGAAGTATCTTGTTTCACAGGCGAATAAAATGGATAAATGGATTACGATTACATTCATTAATACATTTTAAAATATGTTTACCACTGGCAATTACAGTATACTTACTGAGCACTTCATCTACTCATTCATACAATTATCTAATCAGCCAGTAATATAGTGTATAAAGTCATGCAGATACAGGTCGGCACCTTTACGTATGTTCACATCAACCGTCAGAATGAAGAGAATAATGTGCTGTCAGTGATTTTGACCGTGACATAATTGTTGGTACAAGTCTGGTTTGTGTATAAATTTCTATATCTCCTGAGATTTTCCCCACACAACAGTCTCTAGAGTTTACTCAGAATGGTGCAATGAAGTGAAAACATCCAGCAAGTGATGGTTCTGCAGATGGACACATCTTGGAGATCAGATAGACCAATGGAGAATGCTGAGACTGGTTTGAGCTGACAGAAGCTCCACAGGAACTCAGAGAACCACTCTGTGCAGTAGTGATGAGCAGGAAAGCATGTCGGAATGCACAATACGTCAATCCATGAGGGATATGGGCTACAACAGCAGAGGAACCCATCAGGTTACACTTCTGACAGATAGGAACAGAATGCTGAGGCTGCAGTGGGCATAGACTCACCAAATCTAGACAGTTGAAGACTGGAAATATGTAGCCTGGTCTGATGAATCTAGATGACAAATAGTAGAATTTGGTCACCAAAAGTATGAATCCATGGACCCAACCTGCCTTGTGTGGACAGTCCAGGTGACTAATTATGTGGTTACTGCACACTACCTGATTATTAACTATCCAAGCTAATCCACTTTATTTAATTCAACTGAATTCATATTTATTTCTATAGCACTTTAAATAATGGACATTGTCTCAAAGCAGCTTTACAGAACATAAGAAACATAACACACAAAATTAATATTATACAAAGATTAATATAATACAAAAGTTCAATATTAATATTTTATTTAAATATGCTTGTATTTATCCCCAATGAGCAAGTCTGAGGTGACTGAGGTGACTGTGGCAAGGAAGAAACCTTGAGAGGAAGCAGACTCAAAAGGGAACCTCATCCTGTATCTGCTGGTGTAATTCAATCCAGGTGAAGTCCCATAAAAAATAGAAAGATATGTTGGCCTGAAATGTAGAACAGTCTAGAAAATGAATTGTGTGATAACTATGAAGCGAGAGAGAGAGAGAAAGAGAGAGAGAGAGAGATTTGTTGGATACATTTGTTTATGTGAATGTGTTTACATTTGCTGTACTTGGCCAAATGTCATTTATTATTATTATTATTATTATTATTATTATTATTATTATTATTATTATTATTATTATTATTATTATGTATTTATTGATTGATTGATTTAATTTATTATTATTATGATTATTATTTTATTATTAGTATTTTTATTTTATTTTATTTTTAATTATAGAAGTGGAAACGGGTTTGTTAGACTATAAAAAAGAACCATTTACTGAAAGGTCCTTTTGAGAACCAAAAATGGTTCTTCTACAGCATAACCTCACAGCACCTTTATTTTTATGAGTGTATATAGAACCATTTGAGGTTCTTTATAAAACCCTTCCTTTGAAATGGTTTCTGTTGAAAAGACATAAACTATCCACCAAATATTCCTTTCATTTACTTTCATCTAATGTGTAGTAGGAATATGGTGATGAGTCCGGTTATATTTCTGAGCACACTACATTAAATATTTATTAGGATTTTATGCGAGGATGTTTAAATCCAGCGTACGATATGCTGACAATACATTTCAGGATTTATTCAGAGAAAAAGCTTCCTCAAATTTCCACGAATGTGAATTTACTGAGCAGCACTGTGCTTGACACTCATAAATGTGCGATGTAAATAAGGGAATGCTGTCTTGACTCATGAAATGAACAAAAGTCAGAAAAAAAGCTGTAAAGCTGTAAGCTCCAGAGCGGTGAAGCTTTCGGCCTGTGACGGCCTTCTTCTCTAGTTCAAAAAGGTGTGTCAGTTCATGTGTCTCTGTGGAAACACCTTGCAGTGTGATCGAGACTTGGCTGTATTCTCACACAGTGTGTGTGTGTGTGTGTGTGTGTGTGTGTGTGTGTGTGTGTGTGTGTGTGTGTGTGTGTGTGTGTGTGTAATTTTAAGTGAAATTTTACAGGGAGAATATCTGAGCTCAAATACTAGTTCAAATTTTTTTTTTCTCTTTAAGTATATATATATATATATATAAACACTTCATCACAAACACTTCTATTTTTACATTAAACTTTACATTTTACTCTAAGATACATTTGCTCTAACATCATTACAGCAACCAATTCATTTTTATTTGAGATATCAGTTTCAGGCTTTAAAGCCTCTCTCTCTCTCTCTCTCTCTCTCTCTCTCTCTCTCTCTCTCTCTCTCTCTCTCAAGCATAAGGGTGAAAGGCCTGCTTTCTTTATTAATGAGGACCATCTGTGGTGTGGAGGGAAACTAGAGAGAGAGAGAGAAAGAGAGAGAAGGGAATGATAAGAAGAGGCACTCAAGAGGACAGGAGATAAAAATTGTAGAACAATGATGACTGTCTATACTACTGATCTACTGCTTCCCCAAGCACTTAACTGTGCAAAAAAAAAAACTTGTATTGTTTTTTTTCCTTGTACTAATGAACCTGTTTGCACTAGCGTGAGGAAACAGAGTGCAACAGAGACTACAAATCACTTCTTCAGGATAATAGCACCTCCTAAATGTTATATCTATAAATATAAGTAAGATCAAGCTTTTTCTGGGTAGAAGTAGAAGCAATGCGAGATACATAGTGAAATGGTTTATTTACCTGTTATATTTAACGTACCCTGGGAATCAAAATCTAAACGTTTTTCATACAGGTTCCTTAGTCTTATGGATATCAATACAATACTTATACAATAGTTTTGGAGATATTTTGCTAACTATTAGAAGACTGTACATGACATGTCCTTTCAAGTGAGCAAAAAATATCTTGGATATAATATTATATTTATATTTATTTTGTATTTCTGATTATAAGATTCGGATAAACAAAAAAACAAGATTATTGAACCTATTTTTAGATATTTTAATTTAATATCAAGCTTTAAATTCAGTTTGAATTTAAAATTTTTTAAATTGCTTTAAATTGCAGTTTGAAGAATCTGAACCAGGCTGAATCATTTTCTAAATGATTTTTAATCATACATAATAAGAAATATTACATACACTTGCCTTGTTCAAGATTTTATTGACTTAGACTAATGGTTCCTTATTGTGTTCTTGGCTCTGTGTTCCTGCACATAGTCCCTTTTCCAACTATCCCTAAAAAATACAGTAGCTGGTGTTTTGAAGAGGAAATGTTAGTGATTGTGTAAGACAATTTCTGAAGGGTATGCCAGAACGTCACTATCTCAGACTGATGGAAAAATGTGACTGTCCATCAGTAAGACAGTAAAAGCTCACTAAGTGACTGCTAGGTTTGTTTTTGACTTCCTGTTTCAGAAGAAAAACTTCAACACATGGAATCGAATCACAGCTAAGAAGCCTTTTAATGGGGATTTTAAATGCATTCCTATGTCTGAGTCCTGGATCTGATCCAGTATTAATACAACTACAATATCGAAGCTGTACAAACAGCATGTCTTCATGATAAGTGGTAAATGCACGTCAATTCCTAGATTTGTTACTTGTTTTCTCGAAACGTGTCAATCAATGTGTCAAAAGTTTGGACTCTCAGGCTGCTATTAGTGAGCAGCTTTAGGTCCGTTCACATTGGACTGATGTATTTTCTGGTCTTTTCCCTCTCCTTTGGGGAAGAGCTATCGGTCCTAACATAAATGTACTCATTACACCATTATTTAATCAATTTACAGGAGAAAAGGGAATTAATCATTGTTAATGAAGCCAATGTGTGCGCTTAATAGGGGAGAGGAGAGTGAATTCTGGGTTCAATATGGGTTTCAGAGCCAGCGCAAAGGAAACTTACTCTCATTGCCGTATCCATTCGCTAATTCGCAGCATTAATCTTGTGTAACAATCTGTGCTAATACATTTACTCTGTTGAACATCTCAGTTTATCTACTTTTTACTTGCTCCCAGAGTGGAATTACAGAGAGCTGTTTTATGTCTGCAGTCTTAAAGGCTGGTTCTTCTGAATAAAGTTTAATATAAGTGCATTTAGTAAGGAATAAAACACGACGGGTGTGTTGTTAAAGAGAAAAATCAATGACAGGTTAGTGTGACGGTATGAACAATATATAAAGAATGGTTTTATTCCTTAGCAGCTTGCCAAGGCTAGAATTTATGAATTTATTAAAGAAAGATTCATTGTACATTTTAGCTTTATATATAGTATTATATCTATATTCCTTGATCACTTTGTCTCGGCTGAATGAATTTGCGTTCTTTCTCCACTTATTGTGAAATGGTTTGTATACAATCCTGAGTGAAATATTGGGAAATTTAAAGTAATAATGTACACTATGAGTAATTAGTGCATAAAGTATCTCTTTTATTTAACTTATACTTATGCATGTACATATGTATGTACTTTACTTTATGCCTCACATTTCTGGGGTTTGGGTTTGAGTCTCGACTCTGCCCTGTGTGTGGAGATTGCATGTTCTGACTGCTTCCAGGGTTTTCCTCATTCAGTCCAAAGACATACATTGTTGGCTGATCGGCTTCTCTAATTTGTCCGTAGTGTGTGTGTGATTATACCATATCCTGGGGGTCTCCCTACCTGTGCCCAGAGTCACATGTAATCTAGACTCCGGACTCCTGAGCAAACCTGTGTAGAATAAGCGGTACAGAAAATGAAGGATTGAGTCTATATGTACTAACCATGTACTGTAAATGGACAAGGTTTTTACACTCACTGTCCACTTTAATAGGAAAACTTGCTAATTTCAACAGTTATCTAATAAGTCAATCATGTGGCATGATAAATGATGAAGTGTACAAGTGTTCCTATTATAGTGGACAGTGAGTGTATGTGCTTTAGATAAAAATAAATCTATTACATGATTTTATCTTACTTTAACAAATACTTTATAAATACCTAAAAGAATACTACATAATGATGTACAGTAAACGTACAATTTCATTAATTCATTCATTCATTCATTCATTTTCTACCGCTTATCCGAACTACCTTGAGTCACGGGGAACCTGTGATCTCAAGCGTCATCGGGCAAGGCAGGATATACCCTGGACGGAGTGCCAACGTACAATTTAACATTTAAAAAATGAAGGAAAACAGTGATTTTTAGTCTTTTTTTTTTACTTCTATGATACAAAGACAGCTTTCTTTAAGGCACACAGACCATTTTTTTGAGACCAACTCAAATAATCAGTATCTAAACTTGCAAGCTGGCAAAAATGGGCCTGTCTTTTGCATATGGCTTACTTTGATGAATCAAGTCACCTTCTTTTACAAAGCCTGAGCTTCAACTGCAATTCTGTGCATAATATTCTAATAAATAATGTGGACCTATTATATGTGAGTGTACCTGAATGTTTCGTATGCTCAGAGAATCTTATTACTTAATCTTATTACTAACGCATTTATTATCATAATATTTATACTGATATATTAGTTTTCTTTAGGTCAAGTATTCTTTGATCTGCTAGTATATTAAACATAACTGTAATATAACTCAAGTCTACTAAAGTGTACTTAAGGTAGTAAAGGTGTACAATACACACTAGAACTCAGTTTTAAAGGGTATTCGTGTTATTGGAGGCATCTGAAATCTCCAGACCAATGTTTCACATGAATAAACTTGCTTTGTTTTTAGAACATGATATTTTTTTTACAGAACGGAAAGGTCAGCATGAACACTCAAAGCTCTTGACATGCAGTTTTATGCGGTTGTTGTTCATATACGTCGAAATTCTCAGAAGGAATCTGTGACTGAGGTATTAAGAATCATACCATGCACAAACCCTGAAAACAATGACCTTCATAGCTTCAGCAGTCGCCAATTCTTCTTTTAATAATTCAATCATGGCATTTTGAAATCGTTCATTTCAACGCTTTTTGAAAAGGGTACGTTTACTATGTTAAATACATTTAATTACAGGCTATCAAGGATCACAGGGGACTAAAAGGACGAGGACAGAGGAACACTGTAACCTCGTTAAAAAGCATGTGCTTGGCTCTTTGTAGAGGCATTGTGAAAGCGGAAAAGTTTGTTATGGTAGGATTTTAAATCAGCCTGTAAATAAAAAAAGAAGACAGGGGTCATGTACTGTACATAAATCCAGATATTAATCAGCAAGATGGTCTGGTGTTTCATATAAACAGTGCTACAATGACAAAATTGTGAAAGGAAATAAGCAAGCATGGAAATGTTTGGCTTGTTCTGGAGAGAGGCCTTGGGTTTAGTTATTATAATACATTACAAATGAAGAGATAATGATGGGGAAAAACTGTCCTAGCATTAAAGACACTCGAGGGATGAGAATGTTATAAAGCACTCCATGATATTAACTGCAGGGTTGTTTCGGGTCACCGAGTCCAGAATGCGTGCAATGGCTACGGGGTTTCTATTTACTTGTCTGATATATAAAAACACAAGCATACAGTAGTGATGCAAAAGTCTCTGTGAGTGTAATGTAACTCAATGTAGAAACAGTTTTCTTCATGTTTCTTTCTGTCTTTTTTCTCATGCTATTTGGATAACCCAATTTCATTTCGTTTTTCATGGGAAAAGGACAAAGGTGTGTGATTTTCACCATGATTAAAACTTTAAATATAAGTGTGTGTGTGTGTGTGTGTGTGTGTGTGTGTGTGTGTGTGTGTGTGTGTGGCAGAGCAAACCATTTCCTCTTTTGAGAGGGGAGATATGACTCCAGAGGACCTTCAGTATTTTTATGGATGGAAAAGTCAGTTCCAACCTATTCTGTCAACCTACTCTGTCCACCAGTACTTCTAATTTATTACTTTAATTGCCTAGTAACTTAAAATGAGGGACCAAAACACTTGTCCCGTTCCAGATTTTCATTTGTTCAGAGCCTCATACTGGAATACTGGATAATCAATTCCACTACAAACACTGTGAGATTTATACTGCTGTTGAATTCTTGATTCTGACTGGTCCGAAGGTAACAACATACCCGTTGCTATAGTAACAATTTCCCAGAGCATGTTTTCAATGAGGGGACTTTTATTTAGCTTTTTTATTGGAAGGTATGAGTCTTCAGTTTCAGTGTTTTTATTTGTTGTTGTTGTTGTTTTAACGATAAGAACGTTGTTGTAACATTAAATTTTCTGACATGAAGACAGAATTGTTGGGATGCTTTCCGGGTTTCTCTGTAACAAGGCAATCGTATAGGAAGCAGTAACACTATGAAAGAGGCTATGGACAGCAAGGCAACAAACAAGACAAGGACATCAACAGAAGCTTGATAACAATATGCTGAAAGACGGTAATTAATT
Organism: Tachysurus vachellii; assembly: GCF_030014155.1. NCBI lineage: Eukaryota > Metazoa > Chordata > Actinopteri > Siluriformes > Bagridae > Tachysurus > Tachysurus vachellii. The sequence continues at coordinate 24,434,757 of NC_083460.1, forward strand.
AAAGGTGGACATCAGTGTCCAACAGGACACATATAAGCGTAATTGGGGCATGTGGCATGCAGAGGCTGATGGGTAATGTAGTTTAGTGCCAATTTTAGTGTAACCATGACAACAAGCTGAATTTTTGTGTTATTAACATTATGAGAGAGAAGAAACATGAGAAGGTACTGAGGGAACTACTGTTTATAGCTGCTATAATGTAAGTGATACCAGAAATAAACATCAGGGACGTTCTACAACATTAGACTTAACTTGAAATGGATACAAGGTATGTCCTTCTTTAATAAATTTAAAATTTGTATGAGTTGCCAATTTGCTGTGGTATGAAAGGGTTAAAAACTCATCATCATGGCAATAGGAAAAAGTAGTCAGTTTAGGGTTTAGTTTAGTAGTCAGTAGGGTCGTCCAAGCTAACAGAAAATGTTCGGGACTTCAGTAGGTTTTAAATGTGAAGAATTCTACATCCTGGACTAGTGTGAATATGTGCTGTAATAATGGTTATCTTCACAATGTTATAAAACCAATGCTAACACAATGCTCCCAGTGAACTTGTAAACACGGACAAAACGTTGCAGCAAACATTGTTTTGTCCCTAGAAAAGGGGATTAATTCTGAAGTTAAGGGCAGTTGAAGAATCTTGATGAAATGTATTCACTTTGTCACTAATATGTGTTTAACAAGTTGTTTACATCCACGCCATGAGCCATGTCCATTGCAAACACAGCCTGCTAATAGAATTGCAGTCTGACTCACCCCTGTGTAATCTGTTGCTAATTGCTAATGTGAAGTGGTTAAATATTCATGACTGTTCGCACTACTTCAGCACTGTGTTACTTTACTTGTTCAGCACAATCTGGGTGGCTTGAAGACACACACATATCCAAGATGCTGTGCACATTTACCACAGCTGGTAGAAATGGCCCATTAGCAAAGCCTGATATTTTCCCTGCTTTTAAATCTAATTCGCAAATGTAATTGCAGTGAGTCAGGATTTTTTGTTGTTGTTGTTGTTGTTATCATCATTGTTGTTGCTCTTTTTCTTGTAATTGCTCAGTAGAGAGTGTGAAGTGAATATTGTGTGCTTGGCAGAAACCTCAATAATGATACTGATGTAGTACACAGAGTATGAAGTCTGGAAAGTTCTGCTCGGTGAACATTAATAGTTGAGCTCGCAATATGATCCACAATGCTAATTTGACCTCATCTCTCATCCTATGCCCTCCGAAACCAGCTCCACAAGCTGTAGGAAATTCATTTAATAGGTCTAATTTGTTGCAGACTCATGAGACAATAGCTTTTCCCCCCTCCATCATATTTTCTCTCCTGCAATCTTAACTGAGTGAGTGTTTGAAGTGGAAACCCTGTCAAAATGTGACCAAAAACCAGAGTGCATGCCCTCAGGCAGTCTGTGGAAATTGCATGTGCTTTACATGAAGATGACTTTTTTCCCCTTCCCCTTTTTTTCTATTTCCTCTCCTCATCCCCCAAAAAATTGAATCTCCAATTGCTTCTGTGCTGTGTCCAATGAACATGTTCTTATTAGCATTCCGAACAGGAGCAGAGGGATGAGTGTGCGGCCCACAGCACCTGTACACATGTGCGCACAACCAGAACTGAAATCAACACCTCAATCAACACCTCCTTCTTTCCAAAAACAAAGTGTGTGTGTGTGTGTGTGTGTGTGTGTGTGTGTGTGTGTGTGTGTGTGTGTGTGTGTGTGTGTGTGGAAGTGGATCAGTCAAAGTCATTTTCGTTCATCATGTTTCGCAGGCTGATGAAAGCTCCAGAGATACCACCACCCCCTCCCTCACAAGACCACTTCGGGCTGATGAAGAGAACTGACAGACTGTGAACAGATCACGTTTTAGGCCGATTACTAACCTTGGTGAAAGACAAACCCACTGGTATGGACTGGAAACTGGGCCAGGTACTGTGTTTGCACAGGGCATGGGCACTAGAGGTTGTGTTGAGTAAGGAATGAGTGTGATTCCTGTTAGGTAGGAGAGGTAAGATGAGAGGATTATGGAATGAAAAGAAGGTCGGCTCTAGAAATAGCCAGGGATTACTGTAGAATTCTGCTTAAGGACTGCATGAGTGTGAGTAATCCTCAGGGGCAGTCTGAAGCAATAAGCAAAAATATAGATGAGATGGAGCAATGACATTTGATTTGAGTGGGATTGGATACCTGTTACAGGGGTTATAAAGAACACTCACAGTTCAAAACTCAAAAAATATGATATTTCTATATAATGTAGGAAAAAAGTTCTTTTTAACTGACTAGGGATGGAGGACATGGATACTAATCCATTATTTGCAAAAAATAGAGAGAATGAGTTTTAAAAACATTATACAGACATAAATACAGATAAGAATAGAAGCAGTACATTTTTATTTTTATTTTGTTTATGAAAACGTGCCTTTACAGGCATCTGGTGTGCATTTGGGTGTGCATCTGGCTGAGAGATGTGAACAGGCATTTTTTAACTTTTATACAGCTTACACAACAAAGAAAGACAAGCATTCACACACACTTTTCACGTGAAAGATGTAGTTGTGGTTGAGGAACTGTCAGAGCCAGAATTTGTGCATTAATTAATAAATGAACATCCAGTTTAGGCCACACCCACTTTGGATTTAAATCCAAATACCAATATGTACATTTGGAGCGTTCAACAGAAACAAATACAGACGGTAGCGTTGTGTTTCACTCTACACTAGACAAAATCTTAAAAGTCTGACATGTTGGCTGGGAAGTGAGCTGGATACTTCCACAAACAACCAACCACCCCAGATTGGCCTGTACATGCTTTCATTCATCCAAGCCATTTTACAATTTATATTTGCAGTAAATCAAGGAATTATGTCTTATAATCTCAAAAATGTTTAAATGTACCCTAAATTACACCAAAACTCCTGTCTTCTTTCATATGCATACATACTTTACTGTGGCCTCCAATCTGGAGCCTGTGGGATCTATCACATAATGGCGGACATGTAGAAACGTCCTGGGCTTGTCAGGCAGCACTGTGGCGCCTCAATGTCAACCCCCAAAACCCAGCTTGGCAATAATGGTCCACAGATGTACAGACAAGCCCTCAGCAAGGACAAGGCCAGACTTTAAAGGGAACCCAATTAATTGTCCAATCCGTCTTTCCTCCTTACTATTCTGTTTCTACAGGGACAGATGAAAAGGTCAATTATACTTTGAAGTTGGATTGAATACTGTCAGGAGAGTTCAGTTTGGTGGGGGTTGCCTTTTTTGTTCTTGTGCTTGGAATCTAAAAGTCATTCATTTCCTTCCTGAGGAATAACACAAACACTGTAATGTGAATTACAGGGACAGGGTAATGACATGCTTTCTGCTTACTTAAGACGATTCACCTAAAACAGGGGACATTCACTACGCAGTTCTAGTTTTTTAACTTCATGCACCTTGATAGTTGCTGGCTGGCTATTTGACTGCTCTAATAATGTAGTGTTGCCACTCTGTCTCATGATTTTGACTAATTAGCTGCTTTTAATGCATGGATGATGTATTTGTACAAATATTCAACACACAGTCTGTGAGAATTTTACTTGTCAAGTCTGGTTTGTATCATTATTTGTTTTAAATCACAATGTGATATTAATACAACATTGATTACTATGATATTTCTGTTATTCCGCAGAAACACTCAAGGATTCATCAAAAGGTTTTACACATTATATTAATGATAGCATGGTTTTTGTTATATCGCACTAGGAATGTCCAGGGAATTTAATATGCAAAATACTGTAGAAATTGCATGACTCAAAAAATAGCTAATAACTACTATAGTCTTCACAGCAGCACCTCGAATCATTGATATGAAGCAGTAGGCTGTCAGTTAAGGCTGAATCAATGCAGAATTAAACTTTGTAATGTACTCAACATCTTTAACTGATTAACTTTTTGGCTAATGAAGGCTATATATCTTTGGCAGCTGCTCAGTGTTTGCTCTTTGTTGTCAGAATGTTTGTCAGAAATGTTAAACACTTTACTTAGTTATTAAAAACCAGACATTTTTAACAGGGTTAACAGATCTCAGAAGTCAGGAATTCTTAAAATTTGGAAACATACTTGAATAGTATAATTAAATGAATATACAATTGGCCTGGTTTGTGATGTATGCCATATAGATATTTCTTGTTCATTGAGCAGTTTTAACTTGTGACTGGTTTGGACACAGCAGAATTGGAATAAGTTTCCTAATGTTTATCTGCCATTTTGGCAGTGTGAGTCAGTCATATCCTAAAATCTCTGTCATTTTCAGAACAGAACAGAATAGAGGGTTGTATCCGCTATGTATAGTGGACTGTATGAATGTTATTGTGTCTGTGTTTCATTGAGAAGTTATAAATGTAGATGATAAAGCGCTTCACTGATACACTGATACACTGATACTGATACATCCACATCAAGCAACAGTGTAATGGATCTTCACTGTCATGATGTCTAACAGCTATGCTATCTAGCTAGCTACGTTATGGATCAAATGGGTAGTTTCTCAGGAGAAACCTGAATCTCAAGAGCAACTTTTGCGAGAATTAAGATACGATCACACATGCAGTGATTGAAATACTAGTATAGTTCAAAACTTGAGTTGGTTAATCGACAGGCTTTCTGATAACATCTGAGTGTTCAAATCACTATAAGGAAGCTACTGGTATACATTAAATAATAAAGGCTTTGCCAGTGTTAAATAGTTTCAGAAAGCAAGCTTTGACCTTCAGATAACAAACATCGAACATGTAAATATACATTAGTATTTGTAAGAGAATGTCATGGTCATGCCAAGGATATAACCTTTTAAAACAATGGTACAGTTTAGCTGGTTTTAAGCTAAGCAAACACATTCAGCATGATGAGTTATAGTAAATACTGTAGGGATGTGGTTATGGCGTTGGACTACTGATTGGAAGGTCATCAGTTTGAATCCCAGGTCCACCAAGTTGCCACTGATGGGCCCCAGAGCAAGGCTCTTAAGGTTGTTTTAGTTGCATAAATTGAAAAAAAAATATATAAGGGTGTCTGCTAAATGCCAGAAATGTTAATACTGTAAATAAAGTATCATAATTTGAAAGTCTGCAGTGAAATTTTATGAGGTACTATTGAGGTTTATACCAGCACAAAGCATGGGTAAGTGGTCGCTTTTACCTATAAGAGTATCTCATTTCTTCCTTATTCTTAAAGAGAAACATACTTTTTGAATTAAGTGATGAGATTAGTTGTTAGTATTTTGGACTACATAGATTTTGGACACTAGATGGAGACATTCTGCGTTTGTGTTTTCTGTTTTCTTTTGTTCATTTCCCTTTAACCTTGGTTATTGTTCTCACCTGCCTCTGATTCACTAAACAGTGTGTACCCTCACTTTCCTCTTTTCTTTATTCATTGCTGAGTCCTTGTGTTTGCCATTGCTACTGCCTTTGTTACCCAATACATTATCTTTTGCTACTTGCTACTAGTTTTTTTTTTATAAACTTTTGGTCTCTTCCATGTTTTTGCTCTGTTGCCTTTTTGTCACTTTTTGCCCCTTCTTACTTCTTACTTGTTTGACCCAAAATTCATCTGCCTGGATTTATTTATGTATCTTTGTTTGCTCTTTTGGTGAATCTTTTTGGAGACAACGTGAACCTGAAACTGGTAGAGGACAATGGTCTCGGGGGAGTGCTGATCATCTGAGTCTTGATCTTGAGAGCTGTATATTGCTTTACAAATACAAAAACACATGTTCTACATCTATGGTCCCCACCAGGACATGGTGTTGTTGTTCGATCCTCACATCTGATTAGAGCATTGCCATTCCGGTGGCCCAATTTGATTGTTAACCCAGGACCTGAAGATGACTCTGCACTGCTTGTCGGCCGCTAACCGAAGCCATTGGAGCAACTGCATCCTGTGGACAAAGTAAATGCAACATACTCTATGGCAGGTTAGGATCCCAGGCAGGAAACCGACTACTGGCACTGACCACATGCCTTCACTCTCCACAGTCTGCTGGACTCTTGTGTAGTCTGTGGGTACATGCTGGTCATGGTGGTCTCCGAGAGTTATGGCCAGGTAAAAATGCTCCTCGACCTACACTAAATCTGTGATCTCCACTCACACCATTTGATTGGACCAGAGGAACCCCAGGAGCTTTGTTTTTGGGTCTTAGGACACAGGAGGTTGAAGTGGTTCATAACCAGGCTTTGATTCCTGGCCAGAATCCCTGTCCTTTAAATTGTGCACAACTGTCCAATGTCAGTTGTAAGGATCTGATGATAGACATAACAGATCTGTTATGTTTTTAATTGAAATAATTGATTTTTTTTTTTAAATTAAGGTTTATGGTCAAGATGTGGGGACAGCCATGATACAACTCCCCTGGAGCAGATGGACCTTGCTCAAGGGCCCAACAGTGACAGCATGGCAGTGCGAACCCAGGAAAAGACAATGATACCATGAATTGGGGCGAAGAGGAGTTTTTGGTTATTAATCTATATTAAAGTTTAATTATCGCAAAAGGGTAGCATGTTGCAGTGGGCAGCATTGCTATCTCACAAATCCAGGGTCTACTCTCTGTCAGCTCTCTAGTGTCTATTTGGATGTTTTACCATGTCTGTGTTTTTCCTCAAATTGTCCAAAATTGTGTGTCTGTTTTTTTTTTTCAGGGATTCTTGAGATGGCTGGACATTTCACCTGCGTTGTTCCCTGGATCAGTTAATGTTAATTAGTAAAGCAGAATGTGATGTAAATCATAAATTTCATAAATTTCATAAATCAATACAAAATCCTAAAGACTTTGAGAAATGAATCATGTTTAGCCACATATCTCCTTTAAAACATATTACACCCCTCTTTTGTTTTTCAAACCTGACCCATGTAGCTTACCATACTTTTGTTTCTTAGGTCTTGATTATTTTTTATTTATTATTTGAATAGCTTTTAAATTTTGAGTATGTGATCTGCCTTTCACGCTACTTTATTGATTAGATCGTGTGACTGTAGGAAGCCCAGTCAGTAACCCCAGTGACTCACGCATTCATCAAACCCATCACATTGTAACCTGTCCTTCAGGATCCATTTACACATTTATAGCCTTTGTGGATAACTATAGTGACATGGTGGATAAATAAATGGCAGGATGGCTGTATGTGATTTCATAATGATACACATTGCAAAGCCGCTCTAAATTTTATTGAATTGCTTGATGGTGACATTTAGGCACATTGTCGTTAACACTTCAAAATTACTGTTGTTTTTTTTTTTTTTCACAGACGACATCTACCTTCTCTCTCCATCAGGGGTTTGCTATTACGCTTAGTGGTTTGTTAAATCCTCTTGAAACATGTATTACATTTAGAAGCTATTGCAATAACCACACAGAGCATAGATTAAATTTTCTTAGATATAAGAAAATATGTCTCCAATATATCACTGGATTTGAAGCTCTTTCAAGGCAGCACACTTGTGAGACAGCAAGCTTCAGAAGACAGGATTGTTTGACCTTGATGCTGAACGTTAAATATCCAATTTATGTTCAGTAGGGAGCGCGGCAGCGGGGTGTCGTAATCCTCCCTAGCTGAGAGATGAATGTAGGTGCTACTTTACTCAGGGTTCAGGGGTGGCAAACGCTCTGTAATTCAAACACCTTTAAAGCAGGAGCTCGTGTCTTTCAACACTCTTAGAAGTGATTGAAGTCAACAGAGTGAGTGGGAAAGACGTGGTTATCACTTACAGGTCTAATTGCACTTTGTTATCTGATGGACTCCGGTGAGATCCCGGAATGTTTTGGATGTATGATTTAATCGCTGCGTGCATGGAGAGGGTGACGAGAGAAAAATGACTAATTGCCTGTAATTAATCCTACTGAAGTGCATATCATACAGGGAAGTACAGTCAATCTATAGGTACAGTCAGTTAATCTGTCTGTTCTTGTTGTTTCCTTTTATCAAATATACAAATAAATGAAGACAGACAGGTTATACCCTCTACTACTCCTCTATCTGTCTGTCTGTCTATCTATCTATCTATCTATCTATCTATCTATCTATCTATCTATCTATCTATCTATCTGTAATTCAAAGGAAACTACAAGGATAGATAAACAGACAGGTAAATCCCACCACTCAGCTTGGGCATTTAACTATTGATACATACATCCAGGTGTAGACTATTTAGCTTTGTTTAATAAAAGGCAAAAATAAAGATAGACAGACAGACAGACAGGTATAGAGTTATGACATAGAGACATAGTGAGACAGGTAGAGTTAAATGTTAACTTTTTTAAATCTATCTATCATTGTAGTTTACTTTTATTTGAATAGATAGATAGATAGATAGATAGATAGATAGATAGATAGATAGATAGATAGATAGATAGATAGATAGATAGATAGATAGATAGATAGATAGAATGTCCTAGATTAGTAGTGGGGTTAATCTATCCTTCTGGAATGATAGATCTGATCTGTCTGTTTATCAGTAGTTTATCTTTAAGGAGAGTTTCCTAACACAACAACATAATGTAATAGTGTAGTGAAATTTAACATTAATAATCAAGGAGTATCAGAAAAGTCCCACAGCACACTAACACAATAAAGAGTGGATGGAGGAACGGAACAGGTAACTTAGTTATGTTAATTGCATTTGGCTTGTAATAGTGCATCTTTCCATCCAGGGTAATATTGTAGGAAAGAATAAGATCTGCAGCGTGTGTCAGATAACTGATGCACAGGATTAGTGCAGGAGTGCGAAGCAGAAGAAGAACGAATTTAGTGAGTGTACTGCTGTACAAAACCAGAATATTCCTTCATCTAGCCTGCAGAGAATTGTTTGACAGGGAAAAGGAAAAACCAAGACAGACAAAGTGTCCTTTAATTCATTCTTCCTGTCACCTTATTGGAAAGTTTTTTTATCTCAAGCTTGTTAGCATACTGAACTGTAAGAGTTTGGACTTTTGTATGCGTGCGTTCACATTTGCTGAACTGCAAACGAGTCAATACTGATAGCGTAAGCAAACACGCCGCTGACCGCGTCACGCCTTGCTTCTAGTGTGACCAGAGGTACCAAAAATGCCAGCGTGTCAGACTTCATCTCACATGCACGGCTTAAGGAAGAGAGATGTGGATCTGCCGTCTCAAGCATATGTCAATGAATAATAACCCTGCAGTTCTGCATTTTGTCCTTATCACACAGTGGAGAAGAGCAGATAGCTACACTAAGCTCTCCTCACTGGTGATAGAGGCTCTGAGGTTCACCATTAATCTTTCACTGGCTTCAGTGACATGAACCAAGTGGTTTAGAAACCTAAAAAAAAATAAAAGAGAGCGAAATAAATATGATCAAAGCTGAATGCAACTTTCAGCAGAAAATTAATATTTATGCCGACACAACTGGAATTTTTTTTTTCATTCTTTCTGCCATTATGTTAAATTTGTGGAGGAAATAAGCCTTTTTCTGGTCAGGGCTTCAGAAGATTCTTTAATACAATCATCGGAATATTCACACAATGATTTAGTTGCAAATCTGAATTCCTGGCCACAAGCCAATGAATATATGATGATGTTAAAAACGCTCTGCTTTAGAGAAATTTTGTCATGAAGAAAATAATCTTTATAATATTGCTTATTATTTTGTAATTCAAAATATGCCATATTAGTTTCCAGAAGCCGGTCATGGGCTTAAAGTCCAGGTATCACATCCGTATGCAAATTGACAGCAGATACTTGCATATGTTTTTCTTTTGCATATAATAAAAGTCCATTTGCAGTATTTTTTTTTTGTTATTGCTTGATAACACACGAGTTCATATTTTGCATAATTTGACATACAAAGAAAAATGCTAAGTGCTACAGGAACCACCAGTAATATGTCTACTGGTTGCTATCAGTAAGCAAATTCAATTGATATATATATATATATATATATACACACACACACACACACACACACACACACACACACACACACTTCCCGGGTACTTTATTAGGAACACAGGGACACATGCGTATTCATGGAATTGTCTAATCAGCCAGTTATGTGGAATTATATCATTTCCAGATTTTTTAATTTTTTTATATTTTGTTACTTTTTTAGAGTTATTTTGTAATGTAGAAACAGCATAATAAAATAAAATAGTCTACAGAAGAGCTAGAGATTATACTAATTTACAGTTATGATCCTAATTGATTCGGAGTTGATTGACATCTTAAACACCTAAAAAAGTATTAAAAGTGACTACCCATAATTGTAGCATCTAATTTCATTTATTTCTCTTTAAACAGTTGACTGATGTGAGTCTCTGTAATGAGATTTTAAGAAATAAAAAAAGAAATATAATGTAAAGTAAGCCATAATTAAACATTATTAATTAAAATAGTGCATGAAAAATTTAAATATGAAAAATAATAACAATGAATTTAGTCCTGGACAAAGTATATTTCTGGGCAACATTTCTAGACCAGTGGTGTGGAGTGGAATATAAAGGTGAAGGTTAGTGAGTATGATCAGATTTACAAACTTAGATCTGCATCATCCATCCAGTCTGTAGGGAAACACAGTATTTTATTGGTTAAAAGAACAAAAAAAGATAAACAACAGGTACCGTGCACGCTCTGTTCCAGCATGAGAAAATATTCTGGGAACGCATGCAGACAAACAAAATCATAACACGCATATCCTTCTGGAGTTGAAGGGAAAATGATTTCCAGCTCAACAGAGAATCCTCGAGCAGTTCACAGGCCAAATGTTCATATAATACAGAGAGAACAAAGTGCTTTATTAGGTCCCAAAAGATTAACAGCCTCATGCCTTTGTTTAATCATCACATGATTACATTAGAAGTTTACCGAATATTTCTCTCTCTCTCTCTCTCTCTCTCTCTCTCTCTCTCTCTCTCTCTCTCTCTCTCTCTCTCTAATTCTCTAAAGGAATTAGTGTTAAGTCTGTAATAAACTCAGAAATGACTCTGACCTATTCGTTCCTCAGGAGCACTTGGTTGCACAATTCTACTCAACTACAAACTGTTATTTTCTGTCCAGTGTCACTCAAATGAGGATGAGGTTCTCATCTGAATCTGGTTCCTCTCAAGGTTTCTTTCTCATATCATCTACGGTAGTTTTTCCTCACCACCGTCCCCACAGGCTTGGTCATTAGAGATAGATGTTAGAGATAAATAGTAACTTAATTGTAAATTTTTTTTCATTTTTAAAATTTTTTTAGACTTCTGAAAAGCTGCTTTGAGACAACGTCAATCGTTAATTGAATGGTTTCAGTCGGTGTTGCACCATTTTATTTTATCTTACGCTTTAATCAACATGTAAATAAATAACCAAGCATCTATATATAGAATCAAAATGAGAATAGAGTGCTGAAGGACTTAAAACCAGGAAACGAGTCAGCATTTTAGCACTTCGTTTAACACATCATTACCCAAATAGCTTTTTCGATCTTTGTTTGTGGTTAAATGTCAGAAATAATAATGTCTGATGGTAACACAAGCTAAAGATTTTTTTTTCGCATTTGTGATAATTTTAGCTTTTACTGTACATGTCTTGAAAATGGCAGTTGCTAACAAGTGGCTAAACAGGACTAAAGAGATTGTGAGGGATGTTAAACGTCATCACACTGAACAGGAAAACTCATCTACTGTTGGGTTTATTTTAATCATTTTAATTGCTTAAACTTTCAACTTTTTATTCATTCAGATGTATCCACCGAAAGAGCTCAGTGGATTTCTGATCAGGAAACATGTTTTATATAAAATATAAAGAGATGTAGTGGTGATGTTCTGTCTTCCTAAAAGTCCCATATATGTTCATTTTGTGAAGATCATGTTGAACAAATCATGCAGGAATCATAAACTTTTTTTAAACACAGTAATCCCAATAATCCCAAATCCAGTGGAAAACTTCTATTGCCTTTTTGTTATGGGACAACATCCAGGTCGGCCTACAAAAATAGATCATCCCTCAGTGCTCTAATTAAATTCTCTAGTAAAGCCTGTGCTTGCAGTGCATTACAGTTTCAGTCTTTGAGCACTGATGCCCTTTGACCTCACTCTCCTCCTGGTCGCACCACTCTGTAGGTGACAGTTCTGCAAGTCTTCAGGAAAAAACGCCTTTACCCCATAAACCATATTCCCCACCCCTATTTCCGCTAAGTGACCAGCTCAGCCTCCTCCCCGCCTGTAGGCTGGTGTGAGCTAGTATTTATTTATTTTTATTGTGTCTCACTCATGAAGCACGCTTTGATCGCACCACACGGTGTGGACAAGCAGTCCTGCAGTGCCCAGGTGCTGAGTGAAACCATTTCCGTTAGGCCTAATTTCACCTCCTACACAGTTGCCTTTTTGTTGAGGCTGAACCCCCGAGTCAGGCTCCACGTCCTCGCTCAGAATGGTGTCAAAGCCTGATGGGAAACACTACACTGACATCGAGAGCGCACACAAAGCAAAGTCAGTCTTATGTAAGCCTGAATGTTGTAGGTCATTTCAGCCCATATGGATCTCGCATTAGAGATAAGAGACATAAGAATGGGCTTCAGATGAGCTTGTAAAACGTAACGATTCATATCCTTTCAACTTCAGGCAATCCAAAGTATTGAGGACTTGATACAGACGTTCTCTTGGCAAGTTTCCTACATAATAAAGCTTTGACGATACAGAGTATATAACACAATATAATAAACTTTAGGAACTCTAGAATGATTTATCCTGATAATTCCTGTTTCTGAGCTATGGGATGTATCTTATTCCAAAGCAAGTCATTTCAACAAGAGCTGTAAGCTTCCATCTTGATCCAATTTGACGGCTGTCAGGACTTCATGATTTCATTGTCATCTATGATGCCAGAAGTTGAAGTTTAAAGTCAAGATCCCTTCAGCGAAACACAACCACCTCCAAACCTTGCTCATGACATCTGAAAACAAGCTCCTACACTGTTAGCTACACTATTTGGTGGTTACGTTTTTAGATTGTGTTACATCGGGCCGCTTAACCCACTTGTGCAAACAAGTAACATGGTAAGTGCTCGAGCAGTTTCACACTCCTTGAGAATTAGTTGCAGAAAGAGAAAATTGCTCATAACTCTCTGGAACATGTCATGTGCAATCAACTTTAAGCCCATTTTGTAATTTAGGAACTAGCGATTTTGCTTTTATAGCGTCTCCAGAGACGGATATTTGTCCTGAATTATTGAGCAGTCCGAGGCAGGAGTGAAAGTCGAGACAGGCAGTAGGGAAAGGCAGCAGCGGACGCCCGGGTCGTGTTCCCATCAGAGACAGCTCTTGCTGGGACCACCGAGGAGGATTCTGCCAGCTTTCTCGCTAGATTAGACCCTCCAGTCCTCCTCTATAGGAAGGCAGTCCTTCTCATTCACTGCCCTGCTCTCTGCAGGGACTCCTCCAGGCCTGACATTAACTGTTCCACCTTGACTTCAGTTACAGCCTGTTTTCAGCAGGGGTTGGTGGGGTCGGGTGGTTTTGGGGTGGGGAGGTGTCTGCTGATGTTATCTTTTGATCCCTGTCTCGCCTTATGACTTTTTTTTTGCAGCTGCAAAAGTGTTTATATTAAAGCATATGGAGACTTGTCTCTTGGGAGCTGTAATAACACCACATCAGGCCTACAAAGGAACAAGAGGAGATTTCAAGTCAGAAGGAAATAAAACGTGGCTGGGAAATTATATCTGTATGTCAAGATAGAAATACGCCATCGAGCGAAGAAGTAAAGATGTGTTAATCTGTCCTCTGGGTTGTCTTAATGAAGAAGGCATTCTTTAGAGCTGGGCCTTGTATCAAAGTAATCATTTAAATGGCTGAGATTTTATAGGAAAGGAGTTTCTTTTATTCTCATATGGTGCTGGCAGTTTGGTGGTCGTAAAATCAAACAAGATTATCCGACTATGTCCTATTTAGTTTTTTTTGTGGGGGGGGATTTGTAAATGAAGTGGGACATGTGTAATACTTTCTATTGGAGACCATATATATACATACAGGTCTTGCACGGTTTTCCTCGGCTTCGGAATTAATATTAATTCCGAAGCCGAGGAATCCTTTACAAACAGTAATCCTTTACAATCCTCTGTTAGTGTCAGCTGTTATTATTACAGTGAAATATACACTCACAGATCACAGATTGATTTACAGATCGGTCAACCAAGCGCGGTAGAAAGAAGTTGCTTGTGTTACACAGGATGTTACGCAAACATTCAGCTTTGAATGATCTATCCTACTCAAATTTTGTATGGAGAATCTTTTTTTTATATAAAAACCTGCTTGCAGAAAGGGAATTATAATGTCTCCATGGGTGACCTCCAAATATTACCATTGATGTCTGTGCAAGTGAATAGTGGATTGGTGCGCAATGGGTGAATATTAGATCCTCAGGCATGGGGAAGCAATCCTATTAAAACACACCATGGAATGTGCCAGATCTCCACCTCCTCTCTCTCTCTCTCTCTCTCTCTCTCTCTCTCTCTCTCTCTCTCTCTCTCTCTGTCTCTCTCTCTCACTCGTTTTCCCCAAACTTGACTGACAGGTGTGAGGCCCCCATGGTTTGGGATGCTTCAACCTGTCAATCAGGCCTCCACATCGCCCTGCAGGTTGCTTCCTGTCTCCCAGCATTCCTGTGTAGTGCTAATGCTAAAACGAAGACAGCCTGTTGGCGAGGCGTTAGCATTTTTAGCATTTTCCCTCCCGGTGGATGAGGCCGTATTGATGTGGCCTGCTCAAAGCTGAATTTCGATCTCATGAGGGAAAAAGAATTAAAAAAAAACTTTAAGGAATAATTTTGTTTTGGAATAATTCAACAGCACGAGGATATGAAAATACACCAGAAGGCCAAAAACAAACTATCCCTTTCAAAACAGTGAAACAGTAGCTCTTAGGAATGGCAACAAAAGCACAGGCTCGTAAAAACAAACAAAATTTAATTTATTTAACAAATTTTAGACTCAAATATTGTTTTCTTTCCAGATCGTTATCTCTCATCTATTGTAATAAGAAAAACACTTTGTAACTCTATTATGCGTACTTTCCTGTAATGCATACTTGTGACCCTCTTTTAACATGGACGGAATTAGCGTCTAAATAAAACCTTGTTGAACTTTTACGGGTTGTGAGTGGGTTGAGCAAAAAAAAAAACACTCTGTGGTGGAAAAATAGGCAGTTTGCTGAAAGAGTGGGACTCAATCATTTCAGTTCAGATAAACAGAGCGGACAGGAAAGTATTCTGTTATACACAGCATACAGGAAGATGGAGGAGTGCCAGTGATTGCTGTTTTCTGAACACTGTATTATCACAGAGCACTCGGAGCATGATAGCACTGGCCCAACACACAGCACCAAGGATATTTCTTTAAATCACATTGCACTTCATTCTATACATACAGGATTCCTGACAAATAGGTTGCATTCAGAGGTGAGTGCACATAAATCACTTCCAATCATCTAAATGTGCCTCCTAGAAATGTTATGTAGCATGAATATGAAGATTGTTTAAGGAGAATATTTCCAATGCAAATAGTCATGACTTTTTTCAAATTCAGCCATCTGTTTTATACGTCTTCCAATGCATCATTTATGGCTTTTTGGAAGTTGTAAATTTGTGAATCAATGTTAATCAATAGAAAAAGAACTAAGCTGTCTATGAGTACAGTAACATGTGGGTTGAAATTTTTGCATGTTTTCCAAAATCTACTTTTCTTGCATCCATCCAAATCTACTTTGCATTCATTTATACAGGACATTTTATATATATTTTATATTTACTGTATACACATCTGCCATGTTTTGGGATGTGGGTGGAAACCATAGATCCTATAGGAAATCCACTCATCCGCAGGGAGAACATGCAAAACTCTATGGACCTTGGTCCTGTGTGGCAGCAACTCTACCCGCTGCAGTTTACTGTTAAGTACTGGATATTATATATTGCTGTATTATTTTCAAATCCTCAGTCACTTGAAACTCCAAGGCTTTTACTTCACAATACTGAGATTTCAGTGTCTCGGAGCCCCTTCATTAAAGCTTGATAATCCACAGCACTGTTGAATTCTTGAATTTGATTTGTCATTGGTTGTTGATTATGTTTCTATAACAGCAGCATTGTCAGCAGCGCCGGCTGTAATTCGAACCATGTTTAAATGAACACGGCCATTTTAATATATCTAATACGGTTCCTATAGCAACAGATATGGCATACTTTCTTCACAATCTCTTAGATCACACAAACAGTGATTTTTATAGCTGCAAGTCATCAGTTGCTGTACTATGAAGTCACGAGTCGGCATTCCTACTACTACTGGTTCCCAAAATAATAATTTTTATCAGTAGGTGGTGTAACTAGCATTCCACTTGACAATAAATCAGTTTTCTTGCCACTAAAATCAAACATTCTGGAATAATTTGCATATAAAATTCATCAGCATCATATCATAGGAGATGAAGGAGAAGCAGTGTGTGCTCTTTGCCACAAATCATGTGCGCTCTTCTGTCTTCACTCCCATCGGAAGTCGCTGCCCAAAGTTGCTCCATATTTGCATAAAGTTCAACTTTTCTCAACATTGTCGCATCACTGGAAACGCCCACATCTAGATCGCTGTCACTCGTGTTGCAGGAAGACGCCAGCTATTACTGAAATTGAAGGTCACCTTGTCGCTTTGGGTTGCTGTTTAAGTGAACATATCATAAGACTAATTAAAACAAAAATGTGTTGTTATTTAACAAAGAAAAACATCTAAGGATTTGTTTACCATTTTTACCATTTATAGAAGGAGTTTCCATAAGAATTAGCAAGTTTTCTTGGTAAAATGACAAACTGCATTTTTATTGTCTTATTAGTTGTAATGTATTAACTATAAGAAAGATAACTATAAGAAACTTTTCTTACTGATTTTCTGCAACATGAAATTTACTAACAAATGAAATATTTATGTAGAAAAATGGATTTTTATAATGAAAATTAAGCTATGCTAATATTATAAAACTTTATAATAATAATCTGCCTTTAATGCAAGGTAAGTGTATTTCTGCTTTGTAGACGGACATATCACATCAACACACCCTCAAGTGTGATAGTTGTTACATATTATTTACACAGATAACACTACAACAACACAAAACTCCACAACATGACACTTCCACTTAGTAGTGCTCATTAGCCCTTAATAAAAAAATGTCCCAAACAGGACAGTCCAGCACCTGAGACCTGTTCAGCCCAAGGTTTTGTTCACAGAGAGATCACAGGAAAGCGGAGGATCCCTCAGGGCTCATCGATCGTGAGGAGTGGAGGCAGCGGCCTGTGTCATTATTGGAATGCATTATGCCTTCGGCCCTTTTCCATGCCTTCAGCCACTGAGCGCATCATCGACTGGTTTGTCCGATGCAACACCCTCTTCAAAAAAGAGAATTCGAGCCAAACTATTTAAAGAAACTTTTCCTGCCTCTTTACTTTAGTTGTTTTGATTAGCTCGACCGCTGTTCGCTAATAAGACCACTTCCGCCACCTTACGTCGAGTAATTGTGTGGTAAGTGTAAGTGTGTGGTATTTAGCATCCTAAGCACTGAAAACCCAAGTGACTGATGTTTTAGCCTGTTCTAAAGGCTCCATTACTTTTCAATTCAATTCACATAATGTTATCATGAGCACATAAGCCATAAACCTTTAATGGTGAGTGGAATTTAAGCAAAGGTAAATGCATCTTTTATAGCTGCTGTCATTATTGGCAATATTTCACTAATAGTGTTTCCTTTCAATTGTTTTGAATAAAAGAGATGCATGCAGGCCTTATCAGGCTGCTAGATAAAACAATAGCCATTTTACTGATGGAAATCAGATTTATCCTGAACCTATCCCTGAATAGAGGAATTAGTCAAAGGATGGAGTCATTTGATTAGATCACAAGGGGCCACAAAATGTTCCGAAGTCAAATAAATGCAAATTGAAATAAAACCTTTTTGACATTTCAAGGCTGAACTCTTAAACATATTTTTATATTTTAGGTTGACACTGATTTATGACCTCATTTCCCGCTCATAATTTTTCCCGTACATTCTGCAAAACAGTAAATGCCCCATTAGCTTGCTAATTGATATATTGCCGGTGCTTGCTACTGTGATGTATTGATGAGTCTGCCATATTGGAAACTGGCCAGTGCAAGTCTATAGAGAGACGCATAGAGGTCTGGCTTGGTAAAATAGACCATAACACACTTTATGTTCATTTAAAGTCTTACAAAAAAAATTTTGTCACAGAAAAAAATGTACAGAGAGCCATAGCCATCAGCATGAAAACCACCAATGGGTGAAGTGAATAACATTGATTATCTTGTCTAAGTTGTGGGGCAGTAAGTGAACAGGAGTTCTCAAAGTTGACGTGTTGGAAGCAGGAAAAACAGGCACATGTTACGATCTTAGTGACTTTGACAAGGCCCAAATTGGAATAGATAGACATTTACATTTCCAGCATTTGGCAGAGTGACTTACATTTTCACATTTTTTTATACAACTCAGCAATTGAGGGTTAAAGGTCTTGATCAGGGGCCCAAAAGTGGCAGCTTGATCGACCTGGGATCAAACTCACAACCTTCCAATTGGTAGCCCCACACCTTAACAATAAGGCTACCACACAACCAAACGATAGACAAATTGTTCAGAGCATCTCCAAACCTGCAGGTCAAATAGGGGTTCCTGGGTATAGCAATTCATGGCAACATGGTATTATGGATTTATAATGGGAGTTATAATGGTTTGTGGAGCAGGACAAAGAGTTTGAGGTCTTGACTTGGCTTCCAAATTCCCCAGACCTCAATCAGTTCGAGGATCTGTCAGATGTGCTCAACAAACTAATCTAATCCATGGAGGCCTCACCTCACAACTTACCTTATGTGAAGGATCTGTTGCCAGTCTTGGTGCCAGTTTCCACAGCACAGCATTAGCGGTCTTGTAGAGTCCATGCCTCAATGAGCCAGAGCTGTTTTATAAATGTGTGATTTTAATTGAGCCTAATTCAAGAAAATACGTACTTCAAATCTTTATGAAGGCTATAAATAACAGAAGAGATGCCAAGGGTTTTGATGTTTGATTATTTATCTTCAATGAGCACCAAATCCTGGTCAGGGCTGCTGCAGATCCAGAGCCTAGCACTAGTGAATGCACCCTGAATGGGAGGCCAGTCCATCACAGGGCACCATGTGCACACAGTCACACATTAATTCATACCTAGGGGCAATTTTGTACTGCCAATCTACCTACTGGCATGTTTTTGTGAGGAACTCACTCAGTCACATGGGAAAACGTCTGAAACTCTACATGGAGAGTAACCTGAGCTCAGTACCAGTTGAGGGACTCAAGAGCTCTGAATCCAAAACACTACCCTAAACAAAACACTAAACATGAGGTGGAAATACACATTGAGTGGGACAGCTGTCTATCACATGGCATTATGCAAACACATTAACACATTCATTCACACCTAGTGCAAATTCTCCTAGCCAATTTGCCTACTGGTCAGTTTTCTAGGAGTTGTGAGGAAACCCGTACTGTACAGACATGAAGAAAATCTCCTACCCACCTCTTCCAGATCTTGAGCCCAGTGGATCATTGATTAAGTCGTATATAGATTTGAATTTGAAATAAAGAAAACAAAATCAATATGTACAAGGACCTGTGTTTGGTGTTGAAAAATCCAGTGTGACAAGTTACTAACTAATGGGGCAAATTACCACAAATGCACACACTCTAACTTAAGCCGTGTCCTAAACGACCTACTACAGATAATGCATTTACACTATACATTATTGCCTCTAGCATCAAGTGTATGCATTTTAGAAGGGTTGAAAAATAATTCACATAACTTCAGCAAATTTAAAAGACATTTGTAAGATCTCATGTCCACCGGACTCCCATGATGAAATGTTTTCCCAACCAGTGTCGGTGCCTGGTAGCTCTGCCACTCTTCCACTAATGTTAACAAAGTGCTGAGTGCATGAAGTGTCCAAAATGCCACACTTCGGTTTTCAGTAATTTGAGTCTCATTTGGGGCTCAATGAGTTAAGGGGTTATTAATGAGTTAAAGTATAGTATTACATTTAAATGTGTTGTTATTATCTCTAAAATGTTTCTAATAGATTCATTAGATGTTAGGAGTCGGGTCAGTGACCACCCAATGTGTGCATAAATAATTGAGGAAGCAGTCGTGTGTTTAAGCATTAAGTTGTACTTATAAAGAAAATAGAAAATTTGGAGAAATAAAGCCTTGAGGAACATTGTATGTGTACGTTGTGTGTGTGTGTTAGTGTGTGTGAATCATAAGCGTGTTTCTGCGAACTCAGCCGCTCTGATTCAGCATAAACCCTGTCAGAATAGAGCCTGTAGCAATGCGGTTTTTAAGAATAACTGCACTCTAACCCAGGTGTCAACTGCCAGGTCTTGCCGCAGTGCACAATTACTGGCAAGTTGTCCTAATGATGCTCTTGACCCTGCAACGTGTTTCCTCTCCCATTAACCTGTCAATTAGGCATCACCTCTCACCTGTGTACTTGTTGTACTTGGACCATGTGTGTTGAAGGGGACGAGTGCTGTTCTGTTGACTAGTTCACTAGGGAAAGCCTTGACTGTGATGGAGGCCCACTTCACCATTCTACCCTGATCTGTCCTCTTCTTGCCTGGGTCAGATTGTTCTAACAAGCTCTGACACACAGCATTGGGCCCAGGCATAAGCCTGCAGGCACTGAGTGTGCGTCTATGTGTGTGTGTGCGTGTGTGTGTGTGTGTGTGAAGGGGGATGGGAGGAGGGGTCAGATCGGTGCTCATTGATAATCAGGTCTTATCCCTAGAGCAGCGGTCAAACAGTACATGGCGCATCTTTCCCTGCATCGCTAATCCGTCCTACATGGCCCGGTGCAGGTGTCAGGCGCTTACGGCTTCCTGGTAATGCATGTCAAAAAATGGGAGTCCAAGAGGTGTACAAACACAAACACACACACACAAATATTCCATTTACGTTCCCCGCAAACCCACACACACTTATCTCTCTGACTCTGTGATCCTGTCTCTTGTGTGATATTTAATTGGTTTATCTATTTGCAAAAGTGCCATTGCGTTTTGAACAGTGTGCACTCTTGCATATGGTCTGATTTCTGTCTGTCAGATACCCATCAGACACACTATTATAATGGACCCCATTAATAGGTTTGTTTTTTAATCTTTTTTTTGTTTGCCTTTTTTATGCTCTTTTCTTTGTTTGGCTAATTGGCAAAATATCAAAGGCTCCTGAAACCTCAGAATTCAATTATAACCCTGACAGGATAAAATCACAAATGCAGAACCTGATTTTTGTCATGTCTCTTGGTGGAATATTACCTGAATATATATCACAGATTTTTTATGAGAGTAGAGGGTTATAAAATACCCTCCTGACTTAACAATATACAATACAGTATTATAAAAACACTCCACTTGCTTATGATGTTTTCTATAGTGCCATTCAAATATGTACTACACAAACACACACACATACACAGAGAAAAGGTGTGATCAAGGCTGCACCCTGGATGTTCAGTAAGGAACAGGGGCTGCGCTCCCAAAGGCTTGAACAAATCTGGATGTATGTTTTGAATTATTGATGCAATGTAGACTATGCATAATGCAAAATACATGGGCTGGGGAGACTGGGGCAAACACCACACAGGCTTGCAGTGCATCTTCGGCAAGACAGTCAGTAGCTTCCACCAGTTAAGTGCGTTCTACAGGCAAGAGCTGCTGCAGGGCAAAGAGTACTGCTGAGGATTCACTCCCATTATAAATCCATAATCCATTATAAATCCATAACACCTGTAATGTTAGCTGCAAGACCATGTTATAGTCAGTTGGAGTGATTGTAGAAGCCTATAGATTCCACTTCTTATCTTCTTTAGTTACATTTTTACTAAATGTTGAGAAATAAACGTTTTGTTTTGTTTTTTATTTCCTTTTATTGGGATTACTGTATGTTCTGGTCATTGTTGCCTACATGCAACAAGACGAATATGATTCTGTTTATTGCTGTTGCTGTAACTGTTGTTACAGTTCTAAGCAAAATGATTAGGCATCTGTTTAAAAAAGTGCTGATACTTTCAAAATTACTCAAATAAGACTTTTTTTATTTAAACAAAATCTAAACAGGTTTTTCGGTGAAACCAGCATTCATTCACTGATGGTACACTGTCATGCAGTTTTATAGAAAATATTTCATAGCTGGGTTGTTTCAGGAATCGTGCAGGACCTGCCACACTTGTTTTGCAGACTCTCACTTGTTTCCTTCCAGAGCAAAATCTCTCAGTAACATTTCTAGTTCAACTTCATCTCAAGAACTGCACAAATGACAAGAAGCTAACCCAAATAATTTTTGGAGTGGAAGAGGGAAATATGGTTTTCTTTTTTTATTTGCGTGAGAAAAGAAAGTTCACCTGTTCGCTGTGTATGCAGTTCAGATTCACAATATCTGCAGGATGGTACGTACATGATCCACTCTATAATCCTGCTTTCCATCTTCTAACCTTTGTGCTGTATCTTACAGCAGAAATGATTCTGTACATCAAATTCATTTCGCCTTTGCTTTCTTTGGTAGCCTCTGTTTGCTGATAGTGATGAGATTTAATTCCAATTATTTGCTTTAATAAGCAAGATTTTGGCAGCCATTGACTATTTATGAGAAAAAGATGGGGGTCATAAGACTTTTATTTTAATCAGACAATAAAATGTACTTTCTTTTTCCACCCACAACCGTATATAAAACTATCTCAGATAGGAGTAAAATCCACAAGCCTGTTTCTCTCTGCAGGTTCCAGGCAGCTTTGATGTTGATGTTGGGTATCACTTGTTACCGTTACTTAATTACTTGAAATTTAGCTTTCAATATGTTGACATCACGTGACGTGACATGACATACAGCTAAGTATGGTGACCCATACTCAGAATTCGTTCTCTACATTTAACCCATCCAAAGTGCACACACACACACACCGTGAACACACACCCGGAGCAGTGGGCAGCCATTTATACCGCGGTGTCCGGGGAGCAGTTAGGGTGGTAGGCCTTGCTCAAGGGCACCTCAGTCGTGGTATTGCTGTCCCAAGACTCAAACCCACAACCTTAGGGTTAGGAGTCAAACTCTCTAACCATTAGGCCCCGACTTCCCTACAAGTGTTTTTGGAAATGAAAAACACTTTTGTACTGATACACTAAGATACATACACAGTAAAACCATTTTATTTTTCATTTAAAACAGATTAAACAGAACGTGTTTCAAATTTTGAAAATCCAAAACATAGAAAATGTAGAAAACAGACGCACAGCCGCCTAGATATACATGGGATTGCTGTGGATAGCACCATTTAGAGACCACAGCAGTGACATTTACAACATTTGGCAGAAAACTTGCATTTTTTATATAACTGAGTAATTAATGGTTAGGGGCCTTGCTTAGGGGCCCAGCTTGGTGGACCTGGCATCCAAACTCACAACCTTTTGATTGGTAGTCCAACACCCTAACCGCTAGGCTATCACATCCCAAGCTAAATTTGAACTGCTGTTGCTGTGGTCCATTTTGCTCTCTTGTATCCATTATTGAAAATTTGATTGCTTCATCAGGAAGGATTTTTTTTGTAAGAACTATACTCTCTATAATTTTAGTTAAAATTATGAATTCAGAATTTATGCTGATGTTTACAATCTGCCCAAAATCTCATGGTTACTCAATTCGATTTTATAATGTAGAGTAGTTATTGAAGGGAAATGATGTCTAATCTAATCCCCCTTTGAGTCCGTTCCCTCTCAAGGTTTCTCCTCATCTCGTCTCAGGTAGTTTTTCCTCAATACAATTTTAAACATTAGCATTATAATTTTTATATTTCTGTAAAGCTGCTTTGTTAAAATGTCCATTGTTTAAAGTGCTATACAAATAAATCTGAATTAAATTGAACTGAAAAAAATACAGGGGGCACGGTGGCTTAGTGGTTAGCACGTTCGCCTCACACCTCCAGGGTCGGGGTTCGATTCCCGCCTCCACCTTGTGTGTGTGGAGTTTGCATGTTCTCCCCGTGCCTCGGGGGTTTCCTCCGGGTACTCCGGTTTCCTCCCCCGGTCCAAAGACATGCATGGTAGGTTGATCGGCATCTCTGGAAAAATTGTCCCTAGTGTGTGATTGCATGAGTGAATGAGTGTGTGTGTGTGTGTGTGTGTGTGCCCTGCGATGGGTTGGCACTCCGTCCAGGGTGTATCCTGCCTTGATGCCCGATGATGCCTGAAATAGGCACAGGCTCCCCGTGACCCGAGGTAGTTCAGATAAGCGGTAGAAGATGAATGAATGAAAAAAATACAAAATTTAAGCACTGTCTATGCTGGTCTCAGGCTTTTGGACTCTTTGAACACTGGATATAAAGCCATGTTATGGATGGATGGAAAGCTACAGCAAACTAAAGCAACGGATTGTATTTCAGACTGTTATTTCTGTGAGTCACTGCCTAGCCGTAAGCAGACGTTAATATTTCCACTTAAGAACTGTTTCTGAACATTGGATTTACCTCCATGTATAAGTCTCCACATCCTCACGAGAAGTCTCACGAGATGTCAATCAGCTTCATGTCTTTAAACACTTACAAACATGAATAACACAAAACATGTCATCTAAATGAGACTCATTTACTCATTCGAGGATCTTTTAAACTTTCTTCAGGCAGGTTCCTCCTCCACCTGCAGTGTGAATGAATATTTGACTTATTTTTAGAGACTAATGCAGTGACTAATCACAGGTACATCAGAGCTTAATCAGCTCGAGCCATTAGAGATTTTTATTACTAAACATTCCAACCACGGATACAGGTTTGAGTGTGTTAAATTGTACATTCAAAATGTGTTAACCTTCAGATTAGCGTTGTTCATACTTGTTTTTTAAGACATGTAAAGACTAGATTAAGCCAAATAATCTCTGCTCAGTTAGGTTCAATTTAGCTATAAGAAATATTCTTAGAAATAGGTCACAATGTTAACACGATCTTCAGTGATGGTCTATGTATTAATAATGGCACACACACACATACATACATACAGAGAGAGAGAGAGAGAGAGAGAGAGAGAGAGAGAGAGAGAGAGAGAGAGAAACCTAACTTTAAACCCCAAACCTTTATTACAGTGGCCAAAAGAACACACACACACACACACACAAACATACACACACACACACAAACATACACACACACACACAAACATCCACCTAATTTGAACCTCCAAACCTTTATTTTAGTAACCGAAAGAACACACACACACACACACACACACACACAAACATCTACCTAACTTGTGTGTGTGTGAGTGTGTGTGTGTGTGTGTGTGTTCTTAAGCCTTATAGAAAACAGTAGTAGAGTACGAAAGTGAAGTAAATTCTCTTTTCTATTATAACAAAGAAACAAAATTTCCATTTCCATGTCTTCCACAGGGCCTCACAGGTTTGTGAGACAACGATGGTACACAGTGACATAAAGCCACAACCTGATTTGGGACAAAATGTAATAAAAAAGACAATGTCTTTGGGGAAAAACAAGCCGTCTTGGTCAATAAATTTTAGTGTCAAGCGAGTGTCCCGTTTCGGTTGGCAGAACGCATTGCTGTGGAATACAATTTTCACTTCTGGACCCCTACATGCGTGAATCCCCCAGATAGTTTGGTGAAGTGGAAAGAGAGGATGGTGGGTTCTGTGGAGCTGCTAAAGTGCTTTCATGCAGGCAAAACTCTGACAGGAGTCTTTCTCCCACCTCCACCCAGGCACCTGACCATGTGACATGTGGCATCCTGGATTTAATGCTCGCATCACTTCACTGGAATGGGCCAGAACAGCATGCTAGATCTTTTAGCTGCTTGTTGAAGGAAGCCTTTGAGTTTCATCTAACATGTCCAGTCATCTCCTGGACGCTAGAAGCTAATTTGGATACATAAAAAAAACATATTGTTCAAGAAAAGTAAGAGAATCTGCCTCTCCACTCGGTTTGATATACTCCCTTTAATCCACGGAGTGTTATTACAGTGGGAGGATATCATAAGACCTTTTCAACAGATAGCAGGGAGTTGAGAAAGTTACAAAAACAAAAGCAGAACCTTATGAATGTGTCGGTTGCCTAAGAACACAAATCATGGGTGTGGGGAGAATGTCAGCTTGTCCTTTTTTTGTGTGGGAAAATTTGCGAGGGCATTGTGGGTTATGAGCAGTAGCGTGCAATAGACTGGAGGAGTTTCATAAATATTCTTAGTTAGAAGCTGTTCATGTGAGGTGTGCCGACTGAAGGGAACTGCTACACACACACCCTGAGACTTTTCATCCTCTGATTGTCCCCTTTGGCAAATAAGTGGCTTGGCAGACGTTGTTCATTCCAGAAAGAAACTGAGAAATGCAGTTTATAATGTTTAATAATGCGGATATTGATGACAAGCTGTTTCAGGAATACGACATGAAGATGCTATTATTATTAATTACGTACTGTCTGCAGGTTAGCTTTGCACTCGTTTAACTCGTTAAACGCTCATGTTGATATTCAGTAAAGCTGATAAATACATGCAGTAATTGGAGAGATCTACTTACAACATATACAGACATTGTTATTGTGAACAACTGTTCATTAGGAGTCATCATCAATATGTCCACCATTATGATTAACTTTGATAATATCACATTACGCCAGTATTTAAATCCCTGCACTGCTTCTAGTTTCTTTTAGAACTGATTTTAATATTTCATTCTTGATTTTTAAGGCAAAACCCGCGATTTCACCTGAATGCCGGGGATTGATCCGCATGGTCAGCCAGTGACATATGGGATTGCGGTGGATGAGGCCACCTGGAGACTTTCATGCCTTCTTTTTTTTTATCCATTGTTGCATCAGTCAGCTGTATGGTCTGTCCTTTATCAGTGATCATTTGAAGACTTTGGCAGAAATGAATTAATGTTGGGTCTGTGTTGAACTCAGAGTTTGCGCTGAATCATTAATTCCTCAGGAGCTCTCGGTTGCACAATTATAAACTTTTGTATAAAGGACATTATTTACATTTATATTATTTCCTGTCCAGTGTCACGCAATTAAGGATGAGTTCTCTTCTGAGCCTGGTTCCTCTCAAGGTAGCTTTCTTATATCATCTCAGGGAGTTTTTCCTCACCACTGTCACCGGCTTGCTCATTTTGAAACAAAAGCTAAGCCTGCATTTTAATGTTTTTTTTTCTTTCTGACACTCACCTGACAGAATATCAGAGAATCTCCCTCAGTACAGTTTTTAAATCAAGACAAAACATACTTTTACTGTCTTGTATTCCATGGGGCGGGAGTAAGGAGTTTTATCAAAGTATATGAATGGTATATCTGTCTTATCTTGTGTTACAACTTTATTTAACTTATTCTTACTGTAAAGAAATACATGTTACAGACATGAAAAGAGCTATATTCAAATAAATAAATAAATAAATAAATAAATAAATAAATAAATAATGCATAAAGACGTTTTTTTTCTAACAGTTTTCTCAGTGAAGTTCCAAAAGAAAAATTTATCTTTAGAAAAGAAAAGAAAAATTACACCAAACTAATTTGTAGTATTTCTATGTGATCTCTCTGGGTTGATAAGATTCTACAGTTATTGTGAACTGATTTCAAATTTATGGAAAACGTTTCAATTTCTGTTATTGTTTTTCATTAAAAGTTCACATTCACGGTCAGCTGATGAACTAACTCAAATTTATGTGGCTTCAGCACAGCTAGAGAATCCTAAACGTGTTGCTTTGATGAATGCGACTCATGCTTGAAAAACACAGTGTATCCACAATATCTTTTTCCACTCATCCATACAGTACGGGTCTTTACTCCCCACTGAGCTCCAGCTCCGCCTTCAGATTCCTCCAGCGACTATGACAGCCCTGCTGACTTAAAGCAGATGTCCGAATTATCTGTATGCTCTCACTTTATGTCTCCTATATACTTAGTATAAAGGATATTTGTCTCCTAGTGTTTTTTATGTGTTTGACTCTGATCACCCTTGGATTTCAGCCTGCCTAATGAATGCCTAAGGCCCCTTCAAAGACATAAGAAGGAAGCAAGTCTGTACAATAATTCTGCTGCCAAACCGCTCCATTTGGAAGCTTTCCAAGAAGAGTTTTCCCACAATGGCTGAGGCTGCAGCCAAAATGCCTTTTTTTCCCATTTAACTCCGTTTGTCTAGTGTTAGGGTGATGATAATCTCCTGCCTACAGCAGATGTAGTGTAATTACTAGAGACTGCACAGGGACACTGCCCTACTTCAGCTAAAAGACATACACTCCAAACAGATGTTTTGAATCAGCTGCAGAAAGGCACTGAATAACGTTTTTAGTCTTTTTTTTTCCGTTGGAAATCATATCAGTGACTCGGATTGTCCTTGAACTTTTCTGCTGTAATGGTGTTAGGTTTGTATCTTATCTGTTTGTATTTTAGTGAGTATGGGGGGAAAAAAGCCTCTTTAAATTCTTTCATTTTGAATACTTCAGTGGCACGGCATACAGGCAAACATTTTATTATCTGTTGAGTGCACTCATATGCAGACCTCACCACAATTTCATCAAACAGCATTTTACAGATTGGCAAAATGAACAAGTGTGGCCCTCTTTCACTTAGTAAACATGCCAATGTAATGCTGTCTGCTTCTATTGGAAGTAATCAGTTAAATTGGAAATGAGTTCCTCTTTCGAACACGCTCGTTCCATTATGAGTGCCTTCCCCAAAAAAATCAATACCACTGTAAATGCAGAAGGATGTGGCATGAATACGGTGATGGTATTCAGTGGCATAAAGTATCTCTTGGGGTAAAGAGTTAGAACAATGTTAAAAGGCAACCTAAGAACTCGGCTAAATGTGGCAATCAATATTAAGCTGTACAAACCTAGAGGGGGAAAGAACCGGAGGATTGGGGAGAGAAGAGGGACGTGACCTAACTGTTATATGGGGCCAGAGCTCTTCATTTGATACACCATTTTCCCTCAAGCTCTCATGCAAAGTAGGGGTGATTATATGATGTTCGCCAATTGCATTACAAAGCATCTCCTGGCAAAAGTTCTCACCCTGCTAAGTATGTATGAAAGCATTTCTCCTTTCAGTTCAGAAAGTTGAATTTTCCAGACTTCCAGCTTTGTGCATTGGACTGGATAAACTAGACAGGCCATCTCCCAGTCATTTACTTCCTTGATTCATTTAAACATTTGTATTTTAAATATATATATATATATATATATATATATATATATATATATATATATATAGTGTTGAGGGGTCCTTCCTAAAGTCCACTATCATCTCCACAGTTTTGAGGCCTGTATATATATACAGGCCTGGTGCGCAAAACAGTTTGCAAACAATCAGTAAAAAAATCTAATCTGTTTTAAATCAGTTTATTCTTATTGCTTTAGTTTCTGTCTGAAATTACTTTACTATATCTAGGACACTTTACAGACATTTGTTCCACCTAAGTCAAAAGCACGCCCTTTCCCATCTGTGCTGTCTGGCAGGCAGCTAAGTGCTGGATGAGACAGCACTTACAGTAGGTAAATAATGTATTAAGTAACCTGAGCATATGAAAGGTTTTACGACTTCGTAAATATTCTGACCTATAGACATGTGGCAGAAAAACATGACACAATGAGAGACAGAGTGTGAGAGAAACACGCATTAGTCCCACTCTCTCTCTCCAAACATCTAAACACAGGTAGATTCTATATTAAAACAATGTGTACTTCCTGATTAGTATAGCTTTATTATAGACTTATCCAAGTTACAGGCCAGTCAGCATTTTAGATCTCTTACAGAAAAATCACCTTCATTTTCCATGTAATCATATATTTTTCCAAGTGATTGTGATCATGTTGTAAATTATGAGATGTTTTTAGTACACAATCCCTGTAATGCAAAAGAATCATTTGAGTGAGAAAATCACATCTAAAGCATATCGTGAAAATACAGTAAATTAATCACGTGTAAGAAACGTGTTAAAACAAAGAACTGATCTTTAGAAGGATCAGGAAATTGGAATCTCCTTCTTCCCACATCGGAATGTTCACTTTAACTCTGTCCCTTACTTTGTTTGTTTAGGGATGAATTTATGTGTCAAAAGCAGTCTGTTCAAACAAATCTTGCATAAAGCAAATTAACATTTAATATAAATGATCACACAGTTTTTAGTGATTTCAAAAATGTACAGAAATTTTATAATCTGCTTAAAAAGCATAAACCACACTGTTACTTTTCACTATGAGTTCTGCCATGTAGAAGTGATATCATGGAAAAGCCAGCACTCTCAACAAACTATCAGAGTTTTCAGAGTAGGAGTTACAAGTTGAGTAGGAGTTACAAGTTGGAGGGCCATTCAAGTACATCTTTCTCACTAGGAAGTAGGTTACCAGTTCTCACTTGATCATGAACGCAACACTCAAATTCATCACATTCATCTGTGGCTAGAAGACCAAAAATACAAAATTCACCATTCTGTCTGGTGGGAGTGATGTCTTTGTTCACATCCCTGTCAAAAAAGCAACATTGGACAACCGTGGGCATCTGTGAGGTTGTGTATGTAGATGAGGGTAGATAACGCTTACCTGGGAGTGTATCAGGGACATACGCCCGGATTCTGTTTGTTGACTTTAATTTGGCTTTTAATACTATAATTCCGGAAATTCTTCACTCCAAACTCCTAAGCCTCACTATACCCCCTTCCATCTGTCAGTGGATCACCAGCTTCCTGACAGACAGGAAACAACAGGTGAGACTGGGAGGTGTCACCTCCAGCATTCGGACAATCAGCACAGGCGCTCCACAGGGATGTGTCCTCTCCCCACTGCTATTCTCCCTCTACACTAATGACTGCACTTCAAGTGACCCAACTGTTAAACTCCTGAAGTTTGCAGATGATACTACGCTCATCGGTCTCATCCAAGATGGCGATGAATCTGCATACCGACAGGAGGTAATGCGGCTGGTGCTATGGTGCAGTCAGAACAGTCTAGAGCTAAACACCCTCAAAACTGTGGAGATGATAGTGGACTTTAGGAAGGACCCCTCAACACTACTCCCCCTCACAATATCCAACAGCCCGGTGTCATCTGTGGAGGCCTTCAAGTTTCTGGGCACTACCATTTCCCAAGACCTGAAATGGGAGTGCAACATAAACTCTATCATCAAAAAGGCCCAGCAAAGGATGTACTTTCTACGTCAATTAAGGAAGTATGTCTGTCACAGGAGCTGTTGATGCTGTTCTACACTGCAGTCATAGAATCTGTCCTGTGCACATCCATCACCATCTGGTTTGGTGCAGCAACAAAACAGGACAGGAACAGACTGCAACGCACGATTAGAAAAATTAGAACAGCAGAAAAAATAATTGCCACCCCCCTGCTCACTCTCCAGGGCTTGTACAACACAAGAACCAGAAACCGGGCAGAGAAAATCACTACTGACCCTTCGCACCCTGGACATAACCTCTTTCAGCTCCTCCCTTCTGGCCGGCCCTACAGGACTTTGCTTACTAAAACTACCAGACACAGGAACAGTTTCTTTCCCTAGGCCCCTTATCACCCTGATCAACAACTCAGCATAATTATATTCACTGCTTCTTATCATAAGTACTGCATTATCATATTGCATATTGCACAATATTATTATTTGTACTCCCACACTTTATGTACATAACTGATCGTTCATATTCCATATTCATATTTTATATATTTTATTCATTCTATATCCATATTTTATACTAATTCTGTCTATATTGTATCTCATCATCTGCATTGTTTTCTTGTATAGTATTGTGTTATTTATGTCTGTACCTTTGAGAGTCACAAACTGCTGGAACCAAATTCCTTTTGTGTGTCAACACACTTGGACAATAAATCTGCTTCTGA
Source organism: Tachysurus vachellii (assembly GCF_030014155.1). NCBI lineage: Eukaryota > Metazoa > Chordata > Actinopteri > Siluriformes > Bagridae > Tachysurus > Tachysurus vachellii. Next base: position 24,466,694 of record NC_083460.1, read on the forward strand.
TTCTGATTCTGATTAAGCTTTGTTCAATGTACAGTGGTTTTATCTCTGAAATTCTTCATTAAACGTTCCTACTACTGGTTGCCATCGTGATGATATCCATGAGTGGAGCAACTAGCATTCCAAATAAGTTTTCTTGCTGCCCTGTGATGTAATATGAGAATCAGTTCAAAAAGATGACAGGTGACAGATTTTATGTGTCTCAGAGGGTTCCACTATCCCTTGTTAATAGCTGTTGTGTGAGTTACTGTACTGTAGCTAGTATGAATTGTCAATTGACCAAAATGGGAGTTAAAAAAAAACTGAGTGCAAAAGAAAGCCTGTCAATCATCTGATTGTTCCCATGTGACCTTTCTGTAAGGGATTAATTGTAAACTCATTGATGATGTGCCTGAAAAAATTCTGTCACCTGGCACAGTAGAAAGCGCCAGAAGCACCATAATATTCTCGCCTAATGAAAAAAAATCTTAAAATGGTTAAATAACTTAGAATATACATGATTTCAGCATTCAATAAAAGAGTCATATCAGAATCAACAGTGAAACCAGATCATTTCCTTTTTTCCTTATCATATTATAAAAGGACCAGAGGGAATATGGTCCCTTTTTTGCTTGATAAGGTCTCAGTCTATTAGACTTCTGGTTTGGGGTAAAACATAAAGGGTTATGACCCTATTGGATTTGCCTCCCCCAGGTGTGTATTGATGTGATTTTGAATAAGAGGTGATCCGTCTAGGGGTTTCTCGTGTCGTTATTAAAGCTAAAGCCTGTGCCTCTCTAGGCTTTTAATGATGTTTTTGCCTTTGGTGAAACTCTAGGGGATGAGGAAACAAGACAGTGGATCTGTCAAACAAATGCCCCCTAGAAGAAATAAATGCTTATGCATTTATATCTATCCTCACTGTATTAGCATTCGAGAGGGAGCAATGGGAAAATTAGCCGTACCAAATGGTGATGGCCGACATTTCAATATAGTAGGATTAGGTTTTCATCTTTATTGTTTCATTTATCAGTGCCTGTTGGTTTCTCTGCCTTGAGGATAGTGGCAAATTTGTTTTCATACCAGCCACACAATGTGAGACATGTAATGCAAAATGTATAAGGAATCCTGTGGAATGTGGTGTGTGTGTGTGCATGTGTTGTTAAAAAGTGATGCACTTTATACATTTTTGCCAATAATGCATTATGTATACAATGCATGAACCTCTGAATTAAACAAATATTGTAGCTCAACCTAGATGTGTGTATTTTATTAGTTTGTAGATCCATCTGCTGTCTCAGCAACAAGGATGTTCTTCCCTTCTGCTTGGTATCCGAGGATTTGCCCTGTTATTGATCAGGGTTCAGATTTCCTTGCTCTCCTAGCTATTTCTGACAGGATGTGATGTGTCCAAGTATTCCACAGGTCACTCCTCAATGATCCACAGCCACCTCAAGACCCTCACTGTTGCCTCTTTGATGTTCACAGTGGTGTTCCTGGTGTACAGGCTTAGGACTCCAGTCAGAGAGTCCAGCAACCTGAATCAAAAGGCACACACTGTGTAGCAATCCCTGTCTCTGGTATTCACCCACCATGTCTTCATTCTTGTCCTTGGTTCTCTCCTTCTAATTCCCCAGGGAATTCGGAATGCTGGTGATTCACAATATTAAGATCATACATTAGTATTAAGATCATACCGTATCATAGTGGTTTTGACACTAGCGACTTGACTTATGCTACAATATTCATTCATTCATTTTCTACCGCTTATCCAAACTACCTCGGGCCACGGGGAGCCTGTGCCTATCTCAGGCGTCATCAGGCATCAAGGCTGGATACACCCTGGACGGAGTGCCAACCCATCACAGGGCACACACACTCTCATTCACTCACGCACTACGGACAATTGGTTTTTTGGGGGGTGGGGGTGGGGGGTGGGGGGGTGGATGAGGGTTATCCGGAGTACCCGGAGGAAACCCCCGAGGCACGGGGAGAACATGTAAACTCCACACACGCAAGGCGGAGGCGGGAATCGAACCCGCAAACCCTGGAGGTGTGAGGCGACCGTGCTAACCACTAAGCCACCGTGCCCCCATGCTACAATATACTTTTTTTATTTAAAATTGGAAATAATCTAAAGATTTTTTTAAAAATAAATACTAAAATAAAGAACGTAAATCTTGAATATTTAATATTTTGGATTTTCTCTTAGTCCCTATTTAAATGTAAGCATTTCTGATGTGTGATTTTGACCATAGTAACTGCTTTGTACAAGATTTTCTGCATTTCTAATCTCTTCTATTGAAGCAGGTTATTGTTCAAATTCATCCATACCAACTTGAAAAAATGTAAAAGAATGCAAAATAGAAGCGTTTTTAAACATGGCTTCAGACTTTTGAACTCCACTGTAGTGTTTGAATGATCACTATCCATGTATACAGTACATTGCATAAGTATTCACCCCCTTAAATTGTTCCATATTTTGTAGTGTTACAACCTGCAATTAAAATGCACTTTATGTTTTTAAATCATTTTATGCATTTCAAGCAACAACAAATTTATGTGGAGACACAAATTTTGATTTAAACAAAAAAGCCCAACATTTGTTGGTTGCATATTGCATATTCACACCTCAGTGAGTTCAGCAGGACCACGCTTGGCTGCAAATACTGCTGCTAGTTTTGTGTAATAGGTCTCTGTCTCTCTTTACACATCTGGATGCTGATATCTTCACCCACTTTCATTGGCTTATTGCTCCGTCTGATAGGATAGAGATCATCGGTGTGTAGCAACTTTTCAAATCATGTTCTCACTCGTCTTCGCAGGTTCTCAATCAGACTGAACTCTGCTCTTTGAGTCATTTGTACACATTCAGGTTCTTGGTTTTGAAGGCTGTTGTACTGCTGGAGCGTTAAACTGTGTCTCAGTCACAAGTAAATGCTTATTACTTACTTATTACTTATCTTTTATTTGTAAATACTTATGGACACTATATTGATTGTAAATTTATTTCAAAATTTTAAAAAATATTTTTTGGTCACAACCATAGAACATACAAACAAAATGTATTATTTTGAGTAGATTCATATATCAGCACATATAATCCCAATTAACTCCACTTTAGTTGGCTGCTCTCCTTAGGGGTCACCACAGCAAATCATTGATACACTTGATTTGGCACAGGTTGATTTGTCCAGATTCCCTTCTTGACTCAACTCTTCTGAATGTATTCAGGTCGGGGGTCGACACTAGGAGTGCACGGTCTAGTGCTGGTGTCAGTTCCTTGGCCAGGAACTGAACCCAGGCCAAATGGCGGTGAAAGCAACGAAGCTTGACCATTGTTCCTCCAGGGCTTCAGTCAGTTCCGGGGTTGTAATACCACACCAATTCATGGGGGTAAATACTTATGCATGATACCTATACGTAAGTACGTAAACAACACAGCATGTTTTTTTTCATACAGAAGGTGGAGGAGGTAGTCTAGCTTAGCTGTGGAAGACGCTGTGGAAGACGCTATTAATATTCCAGATCTGCATTGATAAGCTGCCCTTATTAAGCTTGTAATGAAGATATAAATGTGTTATGTGATTTTGATGCTGAAACTATATAAATGCAAATTCAGCTTGGGATTGCTGGGCTTCTCACAGGCCCCTGAACGGTGCTACACAAACTCTTTTAGCGGGACTGCCTGTCGCGTGAAGATACATAAACAATTTCACTGACCAAATTGATTCCCTCTTATTTCTTTCCCTTTTCTTTTCTAATCATTTCTCTTGTGCTGTACTCAGGCCGCTCGAGCATTACTCAAATGATTCTGTCAGTGTGTATGCTTTTTGGATTCAGACTGGCCTTGAATCGCAGAGACAGATGAGCAGAGATGAGCCGCGTTTCCCCATGTGTTAAGCAAGGTGCCTGAGACAGGAATTGTAAAGGGAAATTACAACAGAAAATGTGATCCTACATCATCAGCAAATTTCATCTGGCCATTTAAAGCCATTGGCGTTGAGGCCTGCTTTCTATTGGTGCAATACAAATTCACAAGCCACATTATCTGAATAATGCTTTACCAATGAAACAAGAGGATATGAGAATGTATACTGTTGTGGTCTGTGATGGAGAAGAATCGCTTTCTTGTAGGTTTTTGCCACAAGACATTTTAACAATAGCAGTAACAACTTCCTTTCATTGTCTTGTGTTTTATATGCAGTATGTAGCTCAGGCTGAAGCAGTGAAAGAAATTCACTGTGGCATCTCTTTTACAGGAGGATGAAAAAGGCCTTCGTTCTGCATCTGTCTGAAACTGGCGTAGTGGCTCCTTTGGTGGTGGCTCACTGAGGTGCGGTGCGTTTTTAATGGGCCCTGACGCCCATTATCCACAAGTCTCAGGTGTGATTGCTGTTAATTTCGTTTAACACACTAGCTCGGTTTATTCTGCTCCTGTAGCTGGAAAATTGATTTCCCTGCTTTGCGTTGTTCATTATTCACCAGCCAACGAGCTTAAATAATGCAGAAATAAAACATGAAACACTTGTGAGTTTTAATTAGCTTTTGGTTTTCTTATTTCCCCCATGCAAAGTGGCAAAAAAGACCAAGAGCCTGAAGAGAAATGGGCAGGGGAACAAAATGCAAGAGCTTGTAGATAGAAATCAATATACAATGTATACAGTTGATCAGTTATTTTCAGCTAGTGATTGTGATCACATGCTTAGGGATTCTTTTGTAACTGGATCAGAATGCAATGCCAATGTTATCTCTGGTGCTCAAGAACAAAGCTTAAATCTTTGTAATGTCTTATATATATATATATATATATATATATATATATATATATATATATATATATATATATATATATATATATATATTTTTTTTTTTTTTTTTTTTTTATTAGCTACCTATGACAGTCAAAATGATTGTTTTGTGACAGAAGCATGTTCAAAGGAAAGGTGTACAAGACAGTAGTGAGAGCAGCTCTGCTGTATGGGTTAGAGACTGTAGTAGTGAGGAAAAGACATGAGGCAGAGATGGAGGTAGCAGAGATGAGGATGTTGAGGTTGTCTTTAGGAGTGACGAGGATGGACAGGATTAGGAACAAGCACATCAGCTCAGATTGGAGTTTTGAGGACAAGGTCAGAGAGGATAGATTGAGATGGTTTGGACATGTACAGAGGAGGGAGATGGTTATATTGGTAGAAGGATGTTGGAGATGGAGCTGCCAGGTAAGAGGTCAAGTGGAAGGACAAAGAGGAGAAATTAAGATAATTGGTGAGAGTAGAGGATGCCGAGGATAGAGTTAGGTGGAAAAAGATGATTCGCTGTGGTGACCCATAACGGGAAAAGACCAAAGAAGTAGAAGACCTATGACAATCAAAATGAGATCAAAGTAAATGTATTCAAATATTCATGCTCTACATCACTGTACCGTTTAATACATCATAACACCATAGTGTTAGTGACCAGTGTTTACATTACATTACATTACATTTACGGCATTTAGCAGACACCCTTATCCAGAGTGACTTACAACTGAGCAACTGAGGGTTAAGGGCCTTGCTCAGGGGCCCAGCAGTGGCAGCTTGGTGGACCTGGGGTTCGAACCCATGACCTTCCGATCAGTAGCCCAACACCTTAACCACTGAGCTACCACATCCCCGTTTACTGTACGGGGATGTGGTATATATGTATGTTTACTGTAATAAACACATATATTCATGTATTCATGTATATGGAATATTGTATATGTATATGATTGTATATGATTGCGTACATGAAATGTAATGGCATTAATGGCAATTGTTATTATTATCATTTATTGTTGACCATACTTTTCAATTATTTTAAAGACAATATATTCTAGATTGTTTCTATACATGGAGAATTTCCATACGAGAGCTTTTGTATGTGCATATATTCCTCGTCTGCTTATTGATATCTCATCTTTGCCTTGCATTATATCTGTGGATTCACACGTTTCCTTTGCCAACTCTGTTCCTGTTAAATTGCCATGATCAGCATTAACTCAGGACTCCCCTGGAAGAAAATAATATGTGTCTGGTGCATGCATGCATGGTGTGTCACTGTATTTATAATATAATCAGTGCCCAAGGGCATTGTTAGTTTGGAAAAAAACAGAATATATCCAAATACACAAGTTGTCAGTGCTTAAAGGATCAACGATTTGTGAGACCATTTAAAAAAGTACAATATCATCATCTCAATGGCGATGAATGCTTTTTCTTTTACATAACCTGACATTAAACCTGGAGCAATCTCGGCTAAAGACGTCATGTATTTCCCTGATTTATATCTTGTCAACATTGGTTACTGTATATTAACATCAGTAACTCTATACAGAATTTATCTGTATGTGTTGTTAGCACCTTTTAAAAAAATATATATATAAAAAAAAAAACTCGCAGCAGAGCCACAGCATTTTTCAGTGCTGCTAATGGACCTCATCCTCATTTCCCAAGCTTGTAGAAAGAGCTGCTTTGTCAAATTGGGCTGTGCAATTTGAGACACTTACAAAGCTCTGGAAATATAGTCATTGTGGCCTACCACACCGAATGTATGACTGGATTTGATAGCCTGAGGAAATCAAATCAGTAATGCTTTTTAATAATACATTGAAGTAATTTAGAGGTATCGGTATTTTCCAGGGTGGCTTCAGGAAGCTGTGAAATCCTGTTAACTCGAACATTTTTGGTGGGTGAGAGCAGAAGACTGTGTCATAGACATAATTGGGAACATGTTTCCATCTCTCCTTTCTCTAAAACCTGATCTCCATCACAGCTGTGCTTTGGAAACTCTCAGCAACACCACAAACAGCATAAATTTCACAAATTTAGCACTCAGACGTTCCTTTAAAGTTACTTGTAAGTATATTGTGCTGTGCGTGTGTTTTCGTGGTTTAAGACGGCTGTATCATCGAAATCAAACGTTTTATTTTTCTGCTCAAATTGTGTACGAGTGCCAGAAAGCCATTTGAATGCCTTAGAGTTTGCTGCCACCTGCTGGCTGGAGAATACATTGCAGCTCCATTTTTAATACTTTATTTAATAACTTTATTTTCATTTTTTTCTGGTTTATCAGCTCGGTATTCTAAGGCGTTATCAGCCAGTCATCATCCAGTTTGACTGCAGCATAGCAGCACATTATTGTTTATTTATACTGTTTTCAAGACTTGTTACGCTTTATAGATACTGAGAATGCAAAGTTTTGTAATCATGATGCAGATGATAAAAAAAGTCAGATTTGTGAAGATGAGAGATAACACCTGGTGAATTTGGTGTTGTTTAATGACTTCATGTTTATGTCATAAATCGGCACATGTCACGCATCAGTTTCATCTTACTCCCCATTTGAACATATTTTAGCTGTTTCTTTAGCCGTGACATACGGCTAAGTATGGTGACCCATACTCAGAATTTATTCTCTGCGTTTAACCCATCCAAAGTGCACACACACAGCAGTGAACACACACACCGTGAACACACACCCGGAGCAGTGGGCAGCCATTTATGCTGTGGCGCCCAGGGAGCAGTTAGGGGGGTTCGGTGCTTTGCTCAAGTGCACCTCGGTCGTGGCCGGCCCGAGACTTGAACCCACAACCATAGTGTTAGGAGTCAGACCCTCTAACCATTAGACTAACCATTAACCATTAAACACGACTTTGTGTTTGTTGTGTTTGTGTGTTGTCATATGTTTTGTGTTCTCACTTACAGTCTGTTCGGATTTTGATTCTTATTTTCCTTGTTTTTGGTTACATGTCTATGGAAGTCTTAAGAGGCCATGCATTATTATAGTTGAAAATTTTTGTCATCTTTTCAAAGGAAGACAGTAGTGAGAGCAGCTCTGCTGTATGGGTTAGAGACTGTAGCAGTGAGGAAAAGACCTGAGGCAGAGATGGAGGTAGCAGAGATGAGGATGTTGAGGTTGACTTTAGAAGTGACGAAGATAGACAGGATTAGGAACAAGCACATCAGCTCAGATTGGAGTTTTGGGGACAAGGACAGAGAGGCTAGATAGACATGGTTTGGACATGTGCACAGGAGGGAGATGGTTATACTGGTAGAAGGATGTTGGAGATGTTGATCAAGAGAAAGGCCAAAAAGGAGATATATGGATGTGTTAAAAAAGAGGATATGAAGTTAATTGACGCGAGATTAGAGAATGCAAAGGATAGAGTTAGTTGGAAACAGACACTTATGTGAAGGTGGTCAATCACTTGCAGTCATGGAGCTATTTCAGTCTCTGATCAAAGAAAAAAGCAACTGTATGACTTCTTAGGACTTCATTACCTGTCTGCACTTCACTGAATAAAATGACCTCCTCTACAAACCCTAACAAATGATGGTAATGAATAAAATAAAACTTGTTTATGCAGTTAAAGATGCTGTAATTTCTTTCAAATTCTCAGAGATATTCTTGTTTTAATTTGCATGATAACGACGCCAAAAACTGGAAAGGGAGGCTAGATGGTTTGATTAGCATAAATAGCAGACACTAGGACTGTTTTCTATTTCTTTGAAGTTAAACTTTACATTTTCATGATAGATCAGGGCATTTAACACAAATACGGAGACTATGGTGTACTATTGATTTATGAGAGGAAAAATTAGAATAGGTTGTGTTTTGCAGTAGGACAGGCGGTTTTGTTTAGAGACATCTGTAGAATTGCTTGTTAGGCGACTGCAGTTAATACATCAGTATTAGTGTATTATATATCTAAAAATAATGCTAAATCTTGATGTAATAAACAAAGAGATCTTTCAGTAAGCCTAAAATTGCAGCTTAAAGAAGCCTACAAAAACTTTATTATTATTATTATTATTATTATTATTATTATTATTATTATTTCCCCCTTCCAGAAAGGCCTCCTTCAGAGCAAGTGAATCGTTGTAACACATCCTAATGGCAAACGTTATAAGACAGCACTCTATACAGCACTCTTAAATAGTGCAAATCCATCCCTCAGATAACACGGCTCATCAGTTGAATCTCAATCCCACCAAAACTGAACTGCTGATTATCCCAAGTGATTCATCCCCAGGTCAGGAGCTTGCAATATACCTTCACAATCATCTGATCTCCTGTTCGGTCATGGCTTGCAATCTTGGGGTAACCATGGGCAATCAACTATCCTTTCCTCGCATGTTGTTAATGTGACATGCTCGTGTCATTTCCATGGCAGGTCTTCCTTCAAACGCAATTTGTCCTCTGCAAATGATACAAAATGCAGCTGCACGACTTGTTTTCAACCCACACCACCCCGCTACCTCCACTGGCTTCCAGATTCAAAACACTGAAGCTTGCCTACAAAGCCAAAAATGGACCAGCTCCCTTTTACCTCAAAGTTTTTATCACTCCTCACACTGCACCTCGAACCCTCAAATCTACCAGCACTGCTCAAATGGACCCACCATCTCTCAGGGTAAGAGGTAGGTATACATCAAGACTCTTTTCTGTTTTGGCACCGAGGTGGTGGAATGAACTTCCCATACTGTAGATGTCCGAACAGATGAGTCACTGTCTGTCTTCAAACAATGGATGAATACATACCACTTCATGTAACATTTAAACTAGCACTTATTGTTTAAGTTTGTTTTATGTGTATATTTAAAAAAAAAAAAACAACTCTGAACAGAGTTTTATGTTTGTGGTATCCTAAGCCTGTAACCTAGTGAACCAGTGTTAATGTATTCATTGATAGAGACTTCAAAGCATAAGGGCGATACTACGCTTTATCAAGGCAGAAAATCACACTGGGGTCAATAATGCTCCGAAATTATGAAAAGGTGACAATCACAGGTCTTAATCTCATTCTTTAGGCTACTGAGTATGAAAATCAAGTCTTGGGCAGGTATTATTCCCTACAGACATTTTATTTTCTATTGCTGATGGAATTTCTGATCCATCTCTCTATTGAGAATGAAAATCACTCAATATGCAGATACTGATACTCTTTTGTATTCAATTGCCATTTAGAGTCGAAAGAATCTCTCCACAGATCACGTTGTCTGTGGCAAAGCAAGATTTAGCCTCTAAAATCTGGCACATATAGAAAATAAATGTTATGTTGCCTCTTCATAAATGTTCACAAATGACACAAGCTCAGTAGTTAAGATGTTAGAATACTGATGAGAAGGTTATGAGTTCAAATTCCAGGTCCACCAAGCTGCCACTGCTAATCAAGGCCCTTGACCCTCATCTGCTCAGTTGTATAAAGTAACATGATAAAAATGTAAATGTATGTCTGACTAATCACTTCCTTTACCCAAGTTTTGGGCAAGTCAAGTAGCTTTTATTGTCATTTCAACCATATAAAGGTGGTTCAGTACATATTAAAATGAAACAATGTTCCTCCAGGACCCTGGTGCTACAAAGCCAACATACTGTAGAACTAAGTACATTACACAATAACGACAATCACTGCTTGTAACATTTAGACTCATGGTATCCTTAGTCTGCAATTTAGCAAACCATATCAATGTATTCATTGATTGAGACTACATAGCATTTTGGGTGTCATCTGGCTAAGGGCATCTGCCAAAATCCATAAATGTAGGCATATATTACATTTAGCAGCAGATACAGTGTAGGAGGTCCATACAGCATTTTGTTTATGTGAATGACAGCAATGGGAGTGCAATGATCGATATTGAATGTCCCTTTATGGTGCGCTCCAAAGCTGGCAAGCATAAGTGGGCAGAAAGGTTCATTGCTATGAATGATGGATCAGGATCATTGTCTTTCATCATCAACATCGTTTCCCTAACACAGACAGGACATGTCTATAAAAAATGCATACAATTTTCTTACTAGTACTGCCATAAAATTGCCGTCTTATGTGAAATCCTTGTGTCCACATCCTTCATTGGTAACTTACCAACTCCTGAACTCACTGTGATATCACTGTTTTGCATGAGGGTCAGAGGCACTTAGCACAGTTCAGACAAAGGTGTGATTAGTCTATGTACATTCACACTAAGATATTTCAAGATTGTTATAAGCTGGATTGAGTCTAGTCAACTTTAGACACTTGCTTGCATACAACCAGCATGTTGAATGAGTACACTTACAAGAGTGTGAGTGACCCCTTACATTCATCCTATTTGTTGAGAAATACATCTAATTTCAAGGTCTGCTGTTCTGCAGTAGTTCACAGTGAGTGAATGCGGGACAGTGAGCATTTACAGCCTTTCAGTAATGTCAGCAACAAGTAGAGTGGGTCTGTTAAGCCAGAATGAAGCGATCAGCTACACCAGCCATATCGTACCATCCGTAACAGTGTCAGTGGTATACAGTTTAGCCAGACAAACAGCAAAGCATTCTGGTATAAAGGCTCTATCTCAGCCCTATTTGTGAAACACATTGGGCAAACAAATCAGCTTCTGCTTTGTCCTAGATGTTTTAAATAAACTGAACCACTGCCTTGTGGATTTGTCAATCCATTGCTATAGGCATACTGTGAGACAGTGCAGTCAGAAAAAGACTGTCTCAGGATGAGGCAAAATCCAGACCCAAATGCAGGGATAAAAGACTGACAGTGGTTTTATAATAAAACAACAAAATCAATGGACACAGGAACTAAAACTGAACAACTAAAATATTAAGCTTGAGACAAAATACACATTTCGAATCTTATTTCGAATAAGAAATCTTATTCTTTATCCAACTAAAAGAATTAAATTAATTCATTTATATTAATGAAGAATTAGAAACAATGTTATGATGGAACTTTCGTAATTCACATTCGACAAATTACCAATAAAAAGTATTTTCTAATCTTTAATTACTTGGTAAGGGGGCACGGTGGCTTAGTGGTTAGCACGTTCGCCTCACACCTCCAGGGTCGGGGTTCGATTCCCGCCTCCACCTTGTGTGTGTGGAGTTTGCATGTTCTCCCCGTGCCTCGGGGGTTTCTTCCGGGTACTCCGGTTTCCTCCCCCCGGTCCAAAGACATGCATGGTAGGTTGATTGGCATCTCTGGAAAATTGTCCCTAGTGTGTGATTGCGTGAGTGAATGAGTGTGTGTGTGTGTGTCCTGCGATGGGTTGGCACTCCGTCCAGGGTGTATCCTGCCTTGATGCCCGATGACGCCTGAGATAGGCACAGGCTCCCCGTGACCCGAGGTAGTTCGGATAAGCGGTAGAAGATGAATGAATGAATAATTACTTGGTTGTGTTAACCAAAATCTAAACAGTAGCTAAATTATACATCATTATCTAGGTCAGAGGCACTGTTTCCAATGCCTGGAAATAGCTATACTCAAGTATAGCCCTTTTTTCTCACTAAATAGAAATAGAGAGTAACAAAGAATTGCATCTCTTTATTTCATTTTTAAAGTGCATATCTTCATCTCTTGTTTGATGTTTGAGCTATAATAAATAACATAATAAAAAATTTTATTTATTTATTTATTTATTTTTTACCTATCCTGCTTGGGGCAACATGTTAAAAAGAACAAAACAAAACAAAAAAAAAAAGATTAGTTTTCTTTCACAAAAAGGTGAATGATTATATCAAACCCATTTCTGGGTAAACAGGGGTAAAAACACCATCTCACCCTAAAAGCCAACAGTGTCCTGACTAATTTTCTATTAGATTTTTGCAGTGATAAAATAATTCACTTGTTTATATTGATTGTACTGGGTTCTCTGTTCTATTCAGCAAACTAACATTATATTTTATTTTCACATGATAATAGCTATTACCACATGTCTTGAGAAATTCTGTTATATTCTATCAATTGTGGGGTTGCGATAAAATGTTGGAATTTGAATTGCTATCAATTTTATTATTTATTTTTTTTTACAATTTAAATTATTATGATATATGTGACATTGACTTTTTATGAACCCCTGTTCGGGGAACCTTGGTGACATCCCCAGTAAGCAGCCCCGGGAAATGTTATTTCATTTCTATTATCATTGCATGGGCTAAATCCTGATTCCCTGTGGACATGATAAAGATGGTCATCATTATCTAGCTTAGTGACACTGCTTACAGCCCTTATTACAGTTCCTGAAAGCATCTGTACTCAACTGTAGCCTTTTCTTGTTCATTCATTCATTCATCTTCTACCGCTTATCCGAACTACCTCAGGTCACGGGGAGCCTGTGCCTATCTCAGGCGTCATCGGGCATCAAGGCAGGATACACCCTGGACAGTGTGCCAACCCATCGCAGGGCACACACACACACTCTCATTCACTCACGCACTCACACACTAGGGACAATTTTTCCAGAGATGCCAATCAACCTACCATGCATGTCTTTGGACCGGGGAGGAAACCGGAGTACCCGGAGGAAACCCCCGAGGCACGGGGAGAACATGCAAACTCCACACACACAAGGTGGAGGCAGGAATCGAACCCCGACCCTGGAGGTGTGAGGCGAACGTGCTAACCACTAAGCCACCGTGCCCCCCCGCCTTTTCTTGTTATTAAATATAATAAAATTGCCAAAAACACTGAACTATAACACACCTTTTCTCTTTGTGTTAAGTATATTTTATTTAAACTTATGTTTAAAGTGTGTTTCTGCCCACCTTCATCTCTGCTGAAGCTGCTGAAATCACCCGGCTACCCAGAAACATTTAACTTCTACTGTATATCAGGAACCAAATATATTTTGGCTCTCCCGTTTAGTACCGACTACCGGAGTCCCTGCCTGCTCTTTGTAAATAATGTACACTGTCTTTAACCTTTATATGATCACAAGCTTAATATTCTCTCTCTCTCTCTCTCTCTCTCTCTCTCTCTCTCTCTCTCTCTCACTCTCTCTCTCTCTCTCTCTCTCTCTCCCTTTCTTTCTACACATGCTGCCCCTGAGTTCTCCATGTTCTCAGTTCCCAGAGTGACCGCCTCTTTTCTCCAGGCCTGACTGATCCATCTTTATGCCCTACCTCTGGTTGGAGTCTCTTCGCTTGGTGGTGCTCACTGCTGCTGAAGGTGGCTCCGAGGGGACAGCCTCGAGAGACCCATGGGACTGCTGTGGATAGGACCAGGTGGAGACTATGGCGCTGATTTTTGAACTGTTGCGGTGGTCGGTTTTGCGCTCGGGTTCCCATCACTGAACATTTGAAGGTTTCAGCACAAACGAATTAGTGTTATATCGATAACTCAGAAATATAAAATTGCTCAGGAGCTTTTGGTTACACTACTCCATTTGACTAGATACAGCTGTAGAAAGGATATTATTTATTCTTCTTTATTTATTCTTTATTTGATTTTATTTATTTTTATTGGTTTTTTAATGATGTAGACAGTATAGAGCATTTCTAGTTGTACTGTATGGTTGTGAAAACAATTTGAATTTGAAATCAAATTGAATTTTAACATCTGTATACTACGTATTTTACTTATATTCAGTCTAATGTGATTATGTTGCTTGTTTTTGAATCCTGTAATTGAATTTAGATTTTTTTTTTAAATTTCTGAACATGCTATGCTACAATAATTTTTAAACAAGGATGAAAGTAAAGTCCTAAACCAATTAAAATGTGTGTGTGTGTGTGTGTGTGTGTAGATGCACATGGTCAAACTACATTAGAAGAGCACCACATTTGGGCTTGTTTCTATAGTACAACTTTAATATTAACATTAAGAGGCAATCGTCAGTACTCGGCGCTTGGTCTCTTAGAATCCATAATTAATTTTAGTTGGACTGTGATTGCAACACTGCTGCCTCCCTCATCGGTAGCAGTAGATTGGTGGAAAGCCCAGGTTTCGCTGACAGACTCCTCATCCACCCTCCTTCCTCCCTCCCTCCCTCCATTCTTCCTCTATCCTCCATCCCCTTTTCTCTCTTTGCGTTGTCACAGCACCCTGGCTGCCACCTCCCCAACCCAAGCGACAACGGTGGAGATAAACATATCCACTCGATACACAGTCCTGCATCAGCACCATGTTCTTTCTAGCAGGTGGAATACATTTAAACGCACATTGCTCGGTGCAGCTTGATGCGTAATTCCGGCGTAAATAAACACTTCTCGCATAACCAGACGCGCGCTCATCGCAATCCGGTGCCTCATCACTGAACGGATGGATTATCTCATGTCTGACTTTTTGTGTTGAATTTGAGAAGTGCGGGATCCAGAGAAACCAGATGGGATTGTTGACACCACCAACGCGAGGCCCGCTGGAGGATGAAACACGGGCTCTGAATGTGCCCATATAAGATGATCTGATCATCACTACAACGCGTAGCTCAACGCATTTCCCAGTGATTCAGTCTCCGCGTGATGCGCTAGTATTTATGACTCGTCTGCATTTGTTTAGCTTTATTTATACATCCCATGCGGTAGCCATAGCAATGGTTTGCTTGGGCTGAAGATGAATGGGCGCACTCTGCTGGAAATGGACAGCTTTATCCCATTTAGATCCATTTTAGATCACTGAGGTACATTTTTAAACAGTCGTCCGTTCATAGACTTTGGAGGAACATCATATGTCATTAAGTGGTATCCAGATGCGATGAGGCTTCCCTTGATCTGTAGGGCCCATCTCTGCTAGAGGAAAACACTGAGGTTCTGGAGGTGCAACAATGCCGAGCTCTCGCCTCAGCCCTGGCTCCGTGGACTACTGGGTGGACGGTTCACGTCGAGATGTTTCGTTGGAGGAGTTCTACACCATGGGTCCAGAACTGGGAAGGTAAGTATAACGTAAGACAATGATCCTGATCCATCAATCATACCCCCCCCTTAGACTACCACACACTCCCATCCCTGTAGTGATGGTGCACATAAATGCCGTCCAAGTCTCTATCTATCAAAAAAGAAAAAGCCTTTCTGGAAATGTAATAATTTAATGTAGATGAATTTTTGTAAGATTTTATAGCTGTGGTTTGTGTGTGTGTGTGTGTGTGTGCTCCTTCAACAATGGGTTTCTGTTGTGTTCTTAGTAAAGATGTCTGGTCCTAGTATAATAGTTGTAAATGGGTCATATAAGATAGCATCATTATCTCAGCTTGTAGACAAGCTTTTTGGTTCCAAATTGCAATTGTCACTTTGGTTAGTGTGCAATGTTTTGACTTTTTTGATGTTGCCATCAAAGCCAGATGTTGTTGGATGTTGTACAAATTACATTATGCTGATATTAAGGGTGGTCTGTGGTTTAAGAAGTAAAACAGAAATTGCTGAATTAAGAGGAGGAAGAGGAGGGAAATCAGGTCAGACAGTATGACCTCTGACCCCAGACACCTGACACGCACACACAACCACAAAAGCCCTTATGTTGGTGACGTTGATGCTTTGTTCTCAGTGCCTAATGACATTTAAGATCGGTTTTCTTGAAGCCTGAGGTGTCGATGGGTTTAATCACAAATCAGCAGATGTGGAGATGCTCAGGCTCCCTGTGTGTTCAGCCTTGTGATCTCAAGCACCCATCCGCTGACAATTAAGTGTTAACGATTTCACAGGACCCAAGAAAGCCCTCTAGCACCTTCACTCACATACCAGGTGATGTGTGAATTCCAGTTTCCTTTTGGTGAGATAAAACACTGCTTGATGTGTTGAATCTAATCTGGATGATAAGGAACTGGATGAAAGATTTTTGATAAATAATATGGGACAACTGATATTATAGATACTATATACATTTAACTTCAACTTATATGTACATTTTTAACTAAACAATTATCTAAAAATACTAAATACTAATGTTTGGCTCAGGAGGTAGTGTTGCCACCGCACAGCTCCCGAGTCTCAAGTTTGATCCTGACCTTGGGATGCTGCTCGTTTGGGTTGCCTTTATTTTTGTTCTATTGAATTGAATTCAACAGAATTGGCTACATAAAAGCTGTGGTTTAGTAAAAGTGTGTGCATGGTGCTCTACATTAGTCTGGCACTCCATCCATGGTATATTCCCACCTCTCAGCAGGAATAAAATCCAGATCTAAGATAAAGCAAAAGAACGTATAAAATGTATAAAAATATTGTACTGCCGTTGTGCTTCTTGTTGCGGCTTCACATGTCTCTGAGAGAGTTTCAGAACTTACAAGTAGGGCACCAGTTTGGAAGAAGGACACTCACAGCTTGAGCAGGATCGGTCTGGACAGCTGTATGATGACTCAAATCGAAGCTCTTACTTGGTGGCATGACATCAAATGCAATACCCCACTGATTCCTCATCGGTTACACATTTGTGCTACCCCAGTTTCCAAGATTATGAATTGCATCCCCATCTTGGCTCCAGCTCGGAGCATTGTCTGTTTAGCTAGGATGACTTCATTGATTTTTCCTATGCTTTTTTCTCTAGGGGGGCCACATCGGTTGTGTATCGCTGTGAAGAGAAGCAAACAGAGAAGCCCTATGCAGCCAAGGTTTTGAAGAAAACTGTAAGTCAGCTTACTGATTTAGTAGAAAGTCGTTTATAAATCCAGTTACAATATTTGATATAATTTAGCATTGTCGTATTGTTGCAGATTGACAAGAAAATTGTGAGAACAGAAATCGGGGTTTTGCTACGTCTTTCCCATCCAAATATTGTAAGAACTTGGATATTTTTCTTTTCAGTTAATAAGTCAGAGACTCAGTGAACAGATTTATTGCCTGTACTGTACATGCATGTCTAAATAAGATTAGGTTGTGTGATTTTATATGTACAGGATTTTTACACACCAATAATTAATTCTTTCCTACATACAACATGACTTGCAGCATCTTTCCCCTCTCTCTCTCTCTCTCTCTCTCTCTCTCTCTCTCTCTATCTCTCTCGCTCTCGCTCTGTCTCTCTCTCTCTCTCTCTCTCTCTCTGTGTCTTATAGATTCGCCTGAAAGAGATCTTCGAGACGAAAACAGAGATCTCTCTAATCTTAGAGCTCGTCACTGGCGGGGAACTTTTTGACAGGTGTGCTTTCATTAAGATTCTATTTTAAAACTCTGTCTTTATTAAATACTTTAAAGAAAACAGCATATGCATTTTTCCAAGCGATTAATGACTTCAAAGCATAGAGAAGTAGAAACAAACATCTTTTATCCCATTAACAGATCAGAATATTCTCTTCATAGGATGACTTTGTTTTCTGTTTAAATGCCTCAAAACAGATTTTTAGTCCTTCTGTAGTTGAAACAAATTTCTTAATATATTACTAAAGGTCATCCTTTTCCGAATATTTTCCGAATATGAATAATCAATATATATTTTCTTTG
Source organism: Tachysurus vachellii (assembly GCF_030014155.1). Taxonomy (NCBI): domain Eukaryota; kingdom Metazoa; phylum Chordata; class Actinopteri; order Siluriformes; family Bagridae; genus Tachysurus; species Tachysurus vachellii. Next base: position 24,484,823 of record NC_083460.1, read on the forward strand.
CAAATTGGGTCCTTGCAAAACTGAATTATAAACCCAAAGAGGGTGTGGTCTAAATACTAAAAAATGAAAAACCCAGAGGTAGAAATGGTAGCACTGTCAGGATCATTTGTAAAATCTGACTTTGACAGTTCCTCAATCTCAGCTATGTCCCTGAAGTTCATTAGGGAAATACACGATTCCCAAAATGTAAACAAAGTAGTACCTTTATTTAAATCGCTGCAGCCCTGACCAGGCAGTTACTAAGGATAAATAAATGAACACAGTATATGTTCATTTTCATGAATATGTGCTGTCTTTTTCCAAGCTTCAGATGTGACAGCTGATGAATGAATTATGAATGATGAATTATGAATTTCCATATATCTTTCAAAAAAATTATCGACTTGTCTGTTTAGAACACATTGTGTGTCTGTTTAGAACACATTTTTCCATCGGAGTATGTAGATGCATTTGGTTACATTTAAATTTAAATCATAAATTAGAATCAGACAACTGCTAGCTGATTTTTAGTTCATTTGGGATATGATCACGTACTCTTCTTAACTTTGTGGCTTATAGCTGAATTATTCATGATCAAGCAAGAGCTGAAGGCATGAAAGCATTTTGTGAAACAGTGTGTGTGTGTGTCTCTTTTTTCAGTCTCGTTAGCTGAATGTGTTTTTTATTGTCAGGATCGTGGAGAGGGGCTACTACAGTGAGAGAGACGCTGCTCATGTAATCAAGCAGATCCTGGAGGCAGTGGCGGTAAGGCCCAGGTTTAGTCTGCTCTTACATTTTATTTGATTTTTTTTTTAACTTATTATATTTTAAAGGTGATCACTGTGAGAATCAACAAAAATGAATTTAATTGAATATTATTAAATATTATACAACATTAGATAAAAAGATGAATATTTTTATTAAAAGAAATGTTATGTTATATGATAACTATCCATGGATCATTATGTTTATGCAGGCAAAAAGGATAGGAGAGCATCCTTTATCCTTCCATGCCAGCCATTTTGCACATCCCAACTTTAGTACTTCTCACACCCTGCTAGACACACAGATGGTGTCAGAAAAACTTTTTTCCCACGGAATGCCCTGAGAGTGAAATACACTTTATAGTCATGTCAAGACATGTTTTGATGGAAATCTGTGAGCAGTAACTGGATCCTATTAAAGCCTTTGTAAAAGACAGGCTATCTGCTGACACTTGATGTGCAAATTGATTCTAGACTTTATAAGAAAGTAATTTGATTTCAGAGTCATCTGTTCAGGTGTCTTTGTCGTGACGGTTGTTTACATAATACGTACATTACACTCAGAAATGATTGAGGTAAAAAAAATTATATAGTGACAATAAAAGTGGGACAAATGTGAAGGTGATTGTGCTACATAATGCTTATGGTATTCAGAAGTTCATCATGATTAACCCTTTCTAGCAGTACTGTACGCCGGTGCTCTTAATGGTAGTGGAAAGGAAATCGGTTTATCGGACATTGCACAAATTAATTACTTGATTGTAGCAAGTCTGTTATAAGATTAGTCAAGACACGGTTGGGATTCTGTATATAGAGTATCGTGACATCGTGTGAACACGGGCGCAAACTAAAGATAAAGAGTTGAAGGATAAAACTGAACAAGGTCTTTGTTTACTTAATAAAATCCTTATTTATGCCATTTACAAGCAATTATGAAATGATATGAAGTGACGCTTATCCTTTGCATTCACCTTTATACGATGTGCACTTCATATTAAATCTATAGGAATCTTCCTCAGCTTCAGTCCTGGAGGATATGTTTTTATTGATGTACTTAATATAATAATACAATAGTAATGTGTCAGTGCAAAAGAAAGGCTCACTTGTGCTTTTAGGCTAAAAACTAGAACAAGCTCAGAGTCTAGCTCAATTTAATGAGAAAGAGGGATCTGATACAAACCTTACTAACAAAAGACATAATCGAATAATGCTAATAGGGGAAGTAAATGCGGACTCAAGTGTTGAAAAAAATGATACCGTGTAGATGTAAAATATTAATATTAATTAATGTTGTTTGCCTGGCATGAGACTAGAGGGATTTTTCTATTATGCGGTGTGAAACTGCTAACGGCTGCACAGAGGTTGTGTTGTCATTCAGAAGTGAGATATAGTGAGCGTTGTTTTGCATAGCACCATGCAAAATGTGAAATAATCCTCTCAGAGGAAAGAAAAATCCATTGCCATTTCCTCCTGTCCGTTTTAATCTCCTGAGCGGGATGAAACTATGCTGCCTGATATGTGACAGCTTGGGAGCAGGGTGCATGCTAATGTCAGTGAAACAGCACGACAGTGGCCATATGCATGTTTTATTTAGCATAAAAGCATTGCTCCCAGATGTAATCATTAAGTTTTGCTGTATGTTATGTATTGTTGTGAATGTATGAGCCTTGCTAAATGACACATAGCTCAGTGAAGTCGTCATTTAGTCTGCAGTTATCAAGAACAAAAAGTTTTGTATCTCACTGACTCATTTTTAACCTTCTCACTCAGGGTGCTATGAAAGCATGATGATCCTCTAGCATGTCAAAGTAACACCCTGTCATTTTTTCTGAGGCTGCCATCCGAGCTATTAGGAGTGACTTTGCACTGTATGTTCTTATATACCGACTTACAAATGACAGTAAACGTGTCGGATTTAGGTTGCTAAACCGGTGATGTGATGAAGATATATGGAAAGCAAATCCGCATTGTTTTTCATCAGCTAGCATGATTTCCGTCAGTATTTTAAGACCGTGTTAAAGAACTGACATCTGTTCTTCGCCTTCGCACACCAACTTAATTAACACAGCTCTTGGCATGGAATGAGTCATACCAGCACTTTAGCTTGAGGCTCTTAGACACCCATGTGCCATTACTTAGATTTATTTGTAGCTCAAATGTTCGGAAAACTAGCAGGAAGACGAATGGATCTAAAGGACTGGTAAAGGCATATCCATCATCTGTTTTAACTGTAATGGAGGTGCTGGAGGGCTGGAGGCTCTGTGTGGAGTGCAACAAATATTAGCACTGTGAATCTCAGGCTTTATAAGCAGATGTGAAGGTGCAGTGTTAAATGCCTAAACTGTCACCTTATTAAGATCCAGTGTTTCATTTCAATCCAGATATCAATGGGCCTGCTCGCCAGATTATATATGCAGATACTCTCACACTCGAACGCACACTGTCAGCGTGCCGTGTAATAAGCATTAAGCAACTAATGAGTGAAATTGAAACAGCAAATCACAGATTAGTGCAAGTCTAACAAATTTTACAGAGAGCTCAGATTCAGCGTGGCCTAAAACGTGAATGGAAAAGAGTCCATCTGCTGCAGCTCTTTCAGACGATGGAAGGCATTTTCCATTTCAATTAATCTGGCCAGCTTGTGGCCTGATTAAGTTAAATCCCATAGGTTTCACTCGAATTCTCTTTGCTCTCACTGTGCACTAAGTCTATTCAAGGATTCAGACCTTCCAAAATAATGAAGGATCATTCCACAAAGGTGCTCATTAGTCTGCCACTGATACCACACATTTGCCATTTAATATTTTTGCAGCTTGCAATGCTGCAACTTGTTCTTGTGAACAATATGCAGGACCATTTTCTTGGGTTTCAGTGATATATCTGTAAGAAAAGCTCCCCATTATACCTGCATCTAGCTCTTACTTAAGATTACACACCTTTCGTATAGTTGGCTTATGCTATTCTTCTTTACTTGCACTGTGTAATCATATTTATTGCTTTGTTACGAACGAAAAGTCAAATTGTGGTCAAACAGGGGTGTGATGTGACCATGGAAGATATTCATATATAATAACATAAACAGGAATTGGGGTTTTCCCCTTTATATATTCAGAATTAGCCATCAATTTTTGATGTCAAAATGACTGATTATTTTATTTGTTTATAGTCGAGTTGTGGACCGGCTGCTAAACCACTAGCCTTACTTTTTGTAAAATGATTACTAAGTCAAGATCTTTATGGACATCGTAGCCATATACAGTGTGCGCTACACGGTAAGATGAAATTACATTTATAATGAACTCAAGGTGGAAAAAACAAGTATGACATACACAGTGTGGACAGGGAATAAATAAAGTGCAACAGGAATAAGAAGGGGGGGGGGTGTTTAAAAAGTAGAGCATAAATACTCATAACACCACGAACATTTAACATGACAGTAAGTCACTGAAGTAAGTATACGGTCCATATAAGGTCAAACTAGAATGAAATTCTGTAGGCTAAGAGACATGAAGTTTAAGGGATGGTGCAGTACTGTAATAAGTCAATTCAATAAAAGTGTCTGTGTGTCTTGAAAAGAAAAATGCAACTGTTTTTTTTTTTTCTTGTTTAAACTTTCAGTGAGTTAACAGTTTACTCAGGTGTTGTTAAGCAAATACGATTTAACCAGGAAGAAAAATGTTTAATACATTTAGCACGTACACTTTAACAAGAACCAACACACTGCTTTTCACTATTTTGTAATCAGCGCCAGTCCCGTTGCATTATGGGACGGTGCAGTGTGCGTTGGCTCCATACTGCAGAAACTCAGCAGAAGCAGTAGGTCATCCAGGTATTTCGCACCTACTGTTTTATAAACACTGAGACCTTGGACGTTCTATTTCTTTGGCATACTTGCATCTGTGTAGTTTAGACATCGCTACACACAAAACCAAATGATTTTGTAATGTTGAAAAACTTGCAATTATGTCTTAATAACTCAATTACAAAGCGCTGATATTGGAGACTCTGTCCTAAGATGCTACGTCTCCTCATAGAAAATCTCACCGTATCAACAATTCACCATAAACACATGCCTTATTAAATTGTACATGATGAACTGTTTAAACTGGCTTACATTGTTCTAACCATACATGAATGGCTACAATGTAGTATTAACGTATTGAATTCTATTTTAATGTCGTACTGACGTATTGAATTCTATTTTAGTGTTATATTGACATATTGGATTCTAGGTCAGTGTTGCTTTGAGGTATTGACTTCTTTTTCAGAGTCCTACTGAAGTATTGAATTCTATTTTGGTGATGCACTGAAGTATGGAATTCTATCATTGTGTCACATTGAAGTATTGAATTCTATTTCAGTGCCGTATTGGTGTATTGAACTCTATTTTCGTGTTGTATTAAAGTCGACTGCAGTGTCACATTTATGTATTGAATTATATTTCTGTCGTATTGGCGTGTTAAATTCTATTTCCATGTTTTTTTGAAGTATTGAATTCTGTTTCAATGTCGTGTTGAAGTATTGAAATATATATCCGTGTTGTATTGAAGTATTAAAACCTATTTCAGTGTCGTATCGAAGGTAAAATGTTCTTTCTGGGACGGTGGCAGAGCAACTTACCATCCACTTTGAATCACAAGCTCTCTTAAATACAATGCAATTTGGCTTCAGGCGTAAATACTCTACAGACTTTGCATGTTGCTACCTCTTGGAAACTACCAGGGCATATGTGGATCAGGGAAGAGTGGCGGGAGCAGTCTTCCTTGATCTGCGTAAAGCTTTTGATACTGTTAATCACCAGATACTCTATAGTAAATTAAATCAATATAGTCTTTCTGAGCACACCCAAAACTGGATAAGATCTTATTTGAGTGACCGACATCAGTGTGTACAAGTAAATAACATCAAATCTGAGTGCCGCAGGGGTCTATCTTGGGACCCTTGTTTTTTAGCATCTACATAAACGATCTCCCTAGAGCGTGTTTGGACGTTGACATAATCATGTATGCTGATGATACGGTGATCTTCACTTATGGGAAAAACGAGCTGGAGGTTGCTGACAAATTATCAAAAGTAATTCAAAAAGTTGTAGAATGGTTGCAAACGTCTTGTCTAACCTTAAATGTTGATAAAACTGTCTCAATGTTTTTCTCAAATAAACGTAAGTTACATCTAACTCAAAATATTCAAGTAAATGGGCAAAAAATTAAAAATGTAAAGGAAACAAAATATTTAGGTCTAATTATTGATTTGAATCTAGGTTTTTAAAGTTATTTAAAAAACGGTAATAAATTGAAATTTAATTTGATGAATTATAAACATATTAGAAATTCATTAACTACGGAAGCCTCGAATATTTATTATAATGCTATGATTGTTCCGCATCTACTGTATTGCATGTCTAGTTGGTCTCAGGCATGTAAAACATCGTTAAAATTACTAGAATCATTATATAAAAGGGCAATAAAAATTCATGATAAAAAGCCTCGTCAGTACCATCATTGTAATGTACTGAGTAAATATAATATTTTGAGTTTTGAGAACCTCATTAAACATAACCAAATTTCTGCTTTATTTAAAATTATCCATAATATTGCTGCTCCCCCTTTGAGAAAATTTGTCACACTAAATTCAGATAGACTTAATAGAGCCACACGGTCGACAGTCAGAGGAGAGTGCAGCGTTCCAAGATACAGAACCACTTATGGTCAACATTTGTTTTTTTATAACGCAGCAAGCCTTTGGAACACTCTTCCAAATGATATTATTTTATGTACAAACTATAGCACATTTACATGCCTGACCAAACAGTGGCTATTAACAAAGCAAACTTGTGAGCACTAAATGACTGTGATATGAACAATGTAGACTGTGAGTGAGTGAGTGAGTGTTAGATTCATGAAGTGGAGAGTGTTTTTATGATGTGAGTGAAGTACGTTTTTGTTTTTTTATATACAGTATAACTTCTGTTAAATTATGAAGTGGAGAGTGTTTTTAGTGAGTTTATTGATGTGAGTGAAATAATGTTTCCATGTATGATACTGTATGTATTTCATGACCTTTTGTAAATGTAACATCTCTCTAGGGACTGCATTTATATAGCTTTTTTTTGCTATAACCTGGCACATGACATCTCTTCTTTCTTAGACTAATGTTCTCTGTGCATTGCCCCTGAATGAGTATAAATAAGCTCATTCGTTCATTCTTCCTTTCTTTTTCTCTTTCTTTCTTTTCTGCAGTACTTGCATGAAAATGGGGTCGTTCACAGGGACCTCAAACCAGAAAACCTGTTATATGCTGATCTATCAATAGATGCTCCTCTCAAGATAGGTAACCAAATACAAATCCTAAACTGGTTTCTTATGTTTTTGATAAAAGGAGAACACATGGTAACTAACATGGTACATCACCTGTAAATTGTTGTAGAAAGTAAATAGTAAAGGGTGCACTGGTGATTTAACACAACACATGAGAAGATGCTTTTATCACTGGCACCTTGTCTCTAACTTGTCCACAGCTGACTTTGGACTCTCCAAGATAATAGACGAGCAAGTGACGATGAAGACGGTGTGTGGTACTCCTGGTTACTGCGGTGAGTTTCTGTGATCACACAAAGGAGCTTGAAAATAAAAAGCAATTAAAAAATAGGATCAATATTAGAATAAGTGGCACATGATCTGTACATTAAAACTGAAAGTGTAACATATTGGTTGGATCACACACATCTATTTTAGGTTTGGTTTTTTTTTGTTTTTTTAGTAACACCATGTGAAGTTGCTTGTTGCTAGTAATATTTTTATTTATTTTATTTATTATTTTTTATTTAAGGAATAAAAACTAAATCAGTCAATCAGTATAGCACTTTTAGAAAGCAGATTGGGTAGTAGGTGTATTTCTTGTTTATCCTCTCATCTTCTTCCATTAGCTCCTGAAATTCTCAGAGGCAATGCTTATGGCCCAGAGGTAGACATGTGGTCCGTGGGAGTGATCTTGTATATACTGTGAGTAAACACCTAAGCAAGCTCTGTGAATAAACACATTACATCATATCCACCTGCAGTGCTGCTATTGGCGTAAAGTGACATCCACACTAAATCTGCTACATTCTCTTTCTCTCTCTGACGCTCTCTTTTTTTTTCCTTCCCCAGGCTGTGTGGATTCGAACCGTTTTTCGATCCGAGGGGAGACCAGTACATGTACAGCCGCATCCTCAACTGTGACTATGAGTTTGTCTCCCCCTGGTGGGATGAGGTCTCCCTCAATGCAAAGGATCTGGTGAGGTCCAGCTTGCTTCTTATAGCTTATAAATGTGTTGTTGTTTATTAATAAATGAAACCTTTTAGGATTTAAATAAAGCATGTTTTCCTTGCAACTTTGGGGTTGGGGGTTCGATTCCCACCTCCACACCTCTGTGTGCTTTTAGGGGTTTTCTCTGGGTACTTGTATTTCCTTCGCCAGGCTGGTTGTAAGCTGATTGGTAAATTGTCCATAATGTCTGAATGTGTATGTGAGTGTTTGTGATTGTGCCCTGCAATGGATTGGCATCCTGTCCAGGATAGACTCCAGGCTCCCCATGTCACTGTGTAGAATAAACGCTACAGAAAATGGCTGGATGAATGGATGGATGGATGGATGGATGGATGGATGGATGGATGGATGGATGGGTAGGTGTGTGGATGGATAAAGAATGGATGGATGGATGGATGGATGGATGGGTGGACGTATTGATGGATGAATGGGTGTAATGGTAAATATCTGTGGCATATGATGATACTTCAGGAGGCTCCTCTAAGGGTGGGAGGGATTATTTTCCTACACCACTATCCATTGTGTGTTATTCCTTACTTAAATATCATTCCCTTTGAAAATGTTAAATTGATACTCACTGTATATCATGATATAGCACAAACCTTCACAGTAAGCTCTACAGTTTTTATGTCACTCATAAACTACCAAGACTGTGTATTTTTGTGTTTTACCACACATACAGGTCAGTAAACTTATAGTTCTGGACCCTCATAAGCGTCTGAGCGTGCAGCAGGCGCTGGAGCATCCATGGGTGCTTGGCAAAGCAGCACGCTTCTCCCACATGGACACCACACAGAGGAAGCTGCAGGAGTTTAACGCTCGACGCAAACTGAAGGTTAGATATAGCTCAACGAATTATTTCCTGCATTCAGGTTTGTATTGGGACATTTTCAGATAGTAACTTTACAGCAGATAGAAGTCAAAAACGGTATGAATTGGATTAGTGGACAGAAATAGCTCTAGCAGCTCAGGTTTTTATCGTAGTTCAGAGAATGACAATATTAAAACAAGAGTGCTCACCCTGGTAAGCGTGCACCCTGATTTCACCCCATAATTCCCTCTTTCCCTCTACTAGTCTTAATAATATTTTCCAGTATTAGCTACACAAACACACTCTACATCACAGACACATTATATTGAATAAACTAAACTGTGCCTTTGTCTGCAGACAAATTAAATGAGATTAATCTGGCAATTCCTGCCCTAATTGTACTCTATCATTTTTAACCACTGGTGTAATAATAATGCTACACATCTTATACTACAGTACCCAGAATTAAGAGTGCCTAGTAGTGACCTGGTGAGTAAGGTGAGTGGCAACTAATAGAAATGCCATCAAATAAAATGAAAATAAGCTTATATCTGTCACATAGCTATATTTTTGTACTGTAAATCTCTGGTTAATCAAAAGAGGTCATTAGTATTTCAATACCATTTAACATCACAAACATGGAGTTGTTTATGAATAAGTTGTTCCTTAGCCTCACAAACAGCCAATGCACCTTCATCTAAACTGTGTTACCTTATAACTGTGTGACTGGATATGGCTGTGTTATTTAAGTGTACTGTATGCTGTATCTCAGAGTCTGTCATGGTTTCTGAATAAATATCAGACTACATGTTTCTACCACCTTGTTGTAGCTGGAATTGTCAAGGCTTTCTATTTTGCTTTTTGCAATTATGCCAATCATTTCTATATGGACATTTGAGATGATTATAAACTGCAAGCTCATTGTATGAAGGCTTTTATAATGCTGCCAAAAACCTTAATTTAGTCTTAGATATTACTTATCACTACTACATTTTCATTTTTACATGTTCATCATTACACAAAATCTTGAATTTTTTAAAGCTTTGCAGTTTAAGTCTGCAGTTTAAACTAATCTAAAAAGTCTAACTTTAACTTAATCCTAACTATATATGAGTACTTGCTGAATGGTTAAACCTACACAATATCCTTTGTTTCTTTAGGCTGCGATGAAAGCTGTAGTGGCAACAAGCCGTATGCATGAAGGCTCAAGGCGTCGCACCGACAGCTGTGAGATCCCCAGCTCTGACAAGAACTCACGGCAATGCAGCTTGGCAAAAGATGCACCCATGGACACCCAGAGTGAATCAGTGAATCCTGTGGAAGAAGACATGGTTAAGACTGAGGAGAAGGAGGAATCACATGACCCGAGTTCCCCCATTCATGCCTCCATGAACCCCAAACCGTCCACTCTGACCGTGGGAACCATGCCCACTAGGCCACCCCTAAAGGTAGAGGGCTTGAGACAGACCACGGTCATGGCCATGGCTCCAGTTGTCCGGCCCAGGGTGCCAAAGAAAAGTTGCTCGGTGGATCCTGGGGTTAAGCATGTGCCCTTGCCGGTCCTCACCAGCCCACCCAGCCCTAAAAGTATGAGCAATGGCTTTGTTGAGACTGGAAACAGCACAGCAGAGTGTCAATGAGTGCAAAGGAATTCTTAATAACGTACAACCATCAAATCATCTCGCTACTCTGTAGAACCAATGAAGCCACTCGGTTAAGTGGTTATACAGCTATACGTCCAGTTTACTTGACTTACTATAACTAGACATTTACAATGGTCTGGGAATCCTTCATTAAAGACACAAGCTGACATGGTTCTAAGACTGAATGCCATTATTGTTGGAATGACACATCTGTGGATAGATTGTAGCTGATACTGTATAGAAAAGGCACAATATAATAATAACAGATGGGCCTAAAAAAAGCTTGTAATTTTTCTTTACTTTTTCCTGTTTACAAATTAATTGATCTTTTGGCTCTCAAAAAAAAATTTTATTCTTTCTGAAAATGCAAAATTTCCTCTAATGTTATGTAAGTTATAGAGTTAAGACAGTGTAGCAAGCTTGATTGCTTTGCATGCATGTACATGGAAGTGAATTTCATATCTTGGGGCTCATTTGTGTATTTTTTATAGACAGTGCAATGGAATCAAGAGACTAATTATCATGGTTATGTTAGCAGAGAGGTAAAAAGAATTAATGTGTTTGTGAAATTAATACTGTAGATGTATATCTTTTTTTTTTTGTTGGATGATTGGACCTAAGACTGAAGGTTTATATTGTATATACTCTTTTAAACTAGATATATAAATATTAAATTATCCTTATAATAATTTGTCCATTGAGCTTTGTAGCGGTCAAGAATAACATCCTTTCTGATATTCAGTTGAATTCTGAGTATTTCTTTTCCTGATACATAATCGTTTACTTCTAAAGGAAATATTCTCAAAAACTGTTCTGCTTGATCTATTAACTCATAACCATGTACAAAAATAAAGCCCTACAGAATGTATAGAACACCGCTACATAAGCTTGCACGATTGTAATGGTGTAAATTATGTTAAGCGTTTAGCACCACTCGCGTTGCCGCTGTGTTTATATCCTTTTGTAGCTTTTTTATTTTTGCATTGACATGAAGAGTTCCATTGCTCTCTTTTCTCTTTTCAGATGTATGTCACAACCACACTTTCTACCTCTTCCTGTCCAGGGGCTTACAACTTCCCAAATACTATTTAAAAAAAAAACATTGCAACTCTTATTGGCGTGGTGGAAGAATATATTTACATTTGTTGAAGTAAATCTGCTTCTGTAAAAATGACTGAACTTAAAAAAAAAATGTCATTAATGATTATATAATCATTCGCCCAATGCCACGCTATGTGTACATATAGCTGAAATGCATGGCAAATTGTCATCACTGAAACGCATCTATATGGTTATGTGTGATATTTTACAATGAATATAAATTACTTAGATATGCTGACTTCAATAAATAGCCTACAAGCTTAGATGCTATTTGTGTTTGATTGGGAATTGTGTTTACATGACTAATAAATTGAGTTAATATCTTTTGTGTTTTTGTGTGGAATCTAAAACTTAAAAGACACCACTGGCTTGCAAAGTTAGTCATCTTCTTTATTTTCTTTTACCTTTTAGTTTACTTTAGATTTGATAATGATTCATGATCATTGATCATCATAAGGTGTGTGGTAGCCTAGTGGTTAAGGTGTTGGGATACCAAAAAAAAACAGTCCTCAGAATTTAGGAACACTGTCAGAGCAGAAGGAAGCAAGTATTCTAACAGGACAACCTTGCATGTGGCTTGATTCATGCACCCTTCACAAAGAATGTGCCAAATTCCAGCCTTGATAAAGCACCCCAAATCACCATGATCATACACCAAATTTCAAAATGGGTGAGGATACTGTGGCTTGTACGCCTTTCCCGGTCTCTGTCTGACCATAAGACGAACAGATATTGGGCAAAGCTGAAAATGTAACTCTTCAGTGAAGATGACCATACTCCAGTCCTCTTCAGTCTACTCCTTATAGTCTTTTGCAAACCTCAACCTGATTTCTTTTCTCATTTATGATGGACTTTTTTCTAGCTTTACAATGACTTCAGCCCTGCCTCTAGGAGCCTGTTTCCACTGTCCTCACTGTGCACAATTCCCCAGCTGCTGTTTGCCATTCTTTTTGTAGGTAACTTGATATCATCGTACAGTTGTTCAGTGACATGAGTCGTCCGTCATCCCGTTCAGTGGACAGTTGTTTTCGCCCTCTGCCGCTCTGTAGCTTTGTTGTCTCCAGTGTCTGCAGCATGACCTTGTTCTTATGAACCACTGTCTTTGAAATTCTAAGAATGGAAGCAGACTGACACTCACTGTATCCCTCTGCCAATAAAGCCATAATTTGGTAAACCCTGCTTATCCTCATTCAAAACTTTTCTTTTCAACTCTTTTGGCATGGTCAATAGTTATTATTTGACTCTAATTACTTTTGTGGTACTAAAAGCATTGTTTTTGCCATCCAGCTCATCCTACTGGAATAGAATAGTTATAACAACAGCAGTGGTTTTTATATGTTTCCTCACCTTATCGCTATTTCATTAAGCAGACACCTGAATGGAATGGCTGACATACATGTAGAGATCCTGATTTAAGAAAAAAAATCGGAGTGGTCTCTTAATTTTTTCCGGAGCTGTATATAAACTTTTAATAACAACGAATAAACAATCGAGGGATGTAGTAGCCTAGTGGTTAAAGTGCTGGACTACAAATTGAAAGGTTGTGAGTACGAGTCCACCGAAGGCTGCCACTTCTGGGCCCCTGAGCAAGGCCCTTAAGCCTCAACTGCTCAGTTGTATAAAAAATTTGATAAAAATGTAAGTCGCTCTGGATATAAGGGTATCTGCTACATGCTGGAAATGACAAACAAAAAGAAGAAGCCAGTTCAATCCTGAGCTCAGGTTACTGTCTGTGTGCATGTTGTCAGAGAATCCAACAGGTTTGATATACCCTTGATATGAATGTGTCCCATAGGTACTCCATTCAGGGTATATTCATGCCTTAAGATCCATCACAACCTTGTCCATGATAAAGCTAATACTAATAATAATCATTGATTTCCAGTGTTGTAATGTAACGGAGTACAAATACTTCGTTACTGTACTTAAGTAGAAATTTCACGTATCTGTACTTTACTTCGCTTTTTAAATTCAGTGCAGTCAGAGCTGGAGGCATTTATCTATAACGTTAATCGGCGGAAAGCCGCAAAGACGGCAACCAAAAGCAGTGAAATTTCACTATTCTTATTACCAGAGTTGATAGCACAAACAAAATATTAATGCAAACAATCCGTTCAATACTAAATAAAAATAACATTTATTGATTTGGTCTTTGTCTTGTGAATATTTTTTATTATTAATGACTGCATTCATTGGACACACTGTTTGTAGAGAATGCACACATACATGAACTGATTTGATTCAAGACTGGCATCATTACATCATGCATAAAATTTTGGTGTCCACTTTTGCCATTTTAAATAATACCATAACGTTTGGCTTACTATGTAGTCATATAATATAGAATATAAAACTCTTCTTGTTTTAAATTCTCACTGAGGGCTAAGACTTTTACTTGAGTAATATTCTAAAAGGTAACTTTTAGCTCTGAAAGCAATACTTGAGTAAAAGTACAAGTATCGTACTAGAAAAAGACTTTGGTAGGAGTGACTACCAAAGTCTTTTTCTAGTACGATACTTGTACTTTTACTCAAGTATTGCTTTCTAATACTTTATACAACACTGTTGATTTCTATAGTTTTAGCCCATGCAGTATAATGTATTATACTCTGATATATTGCAGCACTACCATGTTATTTTACATGGCCGAACATGGCGCTGAGATACCATGAGAAATCTACAGCCATGGCAGAGTCCCAAATAACGTTCTAGGTTATATATAGGTTTCCTACATAGCGTTTAAACAAACGGTTCTCTTTCTATATAGTGTGCACTCTGTGTCCAATAGGCAGCTATTTGGGTTGGGCCTATTCGAAGTGGGCGGGGCGAGTCGCACAGACCTCTTCACCACATCCGGTACAGGCGCTTCGGTATTGTTCAGTCAGCGCGAGGACATTCATTCGGTCGTGTTACTGCAATATACGCTTGTTCTAAAGTTAGCAGTGCTTAACGGTGAGGAAATAAGGTATCGTGTTTAGTATTATTATTATTATTATTATTATTATTATTGTTACTATAGATGTATATTTGGTACTTAAGCGAAAACGTTCGAGTCTTTGTCAGGGCGCGCGCAGAGGATGAGCTAGCACGTGAGGCCCGGTGTCTGTTTAGCTAACTGAAGCTAAACGCTAAGGATTTACGTTTAAATGTTAGCTAACGAACGTGAATGAAAGCTGCTGGTGTTGCTCAGGGTTACAGTTTTGAAATCTGTTCTTTTATTTGCTCTCTGTGAATGTTGTTTGTGTGTGTGTGTGTGCGCGCGCGCTTTTGAAGGAGATTAGCATTCGATATGCACGTTGCTCTCGGGGATGCTAGCTGTGGTGGCTAAATGTAGCTAGCCGAATAACATCTAGCTGTCTGAACGTTGCTCACACAAAGTTTTTTTTTTTTAAGTGCTGTATTATTAAAAACTAAAAAGAAAACAAATAGTGCTAGTAGTTGCTAAAGACTAGTTAACGAGCTTTTGTTAGCAAAAAGTGTGCTAGTTTTTTTATGCTAGCTAGCTAACATTTATGTACCAGGCTAACGCCGGGTACGTGCTTATTTATGTTTAATATATATTTGTTTTTACAACTAAATTCAGTTTATAAATTTGTAACTTGTTAAGGCTAGTGTTTATGGTAGCAGTGTTGTTTTTTTTGTTTTTGTTTTTTTTTTATAGATTTTTTTACATTTTAGATTTCCCTCTTATATTGCTTACGTATATCTTACGTTTTCAGAATCAGAAGGATTTTTATTGCAAAGTTTGCGTGAACATTCAGGGAATTTGTCATTTGCAACACGGGCAATAAATAACTAAATAAAAATACACGTGTGTAATTGCAAATAGACAAAAAAAAGTACGAAAAAAAGAAATAATTAATTAAAAAAATAAATAAACTATATGGGATGTAAATTGTATGCAGGTATGTACTAGGATGGAGGTTATATCAATTAAATATAAGATTATTGCACATTTTTATTGCGTAATGTGGGAAATATAACTTTATGAGGTAGATGTGGTAGCCTAGTGGTTAAGGTGGCTGGAAGGTCATGAGTTCGAATCCCAGGTCCACCAGGCTGCCATTGCTGGGCCCCTGAGTAAGGCCCTTAACCGTTAATTGCTCAGTTGTATAAACTGAAATAAACTTTAAGTCACTCTGGATAAAGGTGTCTGATAAATGCTGTAAATGTAGTAGATTGCCAAGGGGAAGAAACTTCCTGTGCCCCATTTTTCTGGTGTTTGGGGCTCGATATCATCCGCTTGGTTTGAGGGAGCCGGAGTGATTTTCTGAGCTCTTTTCCTTACTCTGGATATACACAGTTCTTGAAGGTTGTGCAAGGGGACACCAGTAGTCCTTTCGGGGAAGATTCTTTTCTGTTTCATTGTGTGTATTTACAAGAGTTTATTTGAAATTTTTAATGATTTGGTTTCTCTCTGTTTTCAGGTTCGTGATTTGGTTGTGTTTGGTTTACACATGGCTGTAAGAAGGGGACACATAAGATACCTGAAGGTAAGTAATATCTCACCAGATCCCCAGAAACAATTTTTTGTACACTGAATCTTAATTGTATCTGCATCTCAAATAGCACTGTTATTAGGTGCACTATATAGGCCATCCCTTATGTAGTGAGCATATATAATGATGTGATATTTTTTTTTTCATTAAATGACTTAAAAACATGCAAGCCAATAGCAATGAATGTTTTAAAAAAAAACCATCAGGACAGAGCTGTCTCCTGGCAATAGATAAACATGACACACTTCCTTCAAAAAAATCTACCAGTTAACACGTGATAGACAATGATGAGGACTATTGTTTTTTTTTATTATACACTGAGCATGCTTGCTGTAGTCCCATTCAATGTGTGATTGTTCCTGGAGCCCCTGCAGGTCTAGTTTCATGCTCCCATGATTCTATTGAACCCCTGTGCCTTTGTTCTTCTTGCATCATCACGAATGCATGTAGAGAACACAGCATGATTCAAATTTTTTTGGTTTTGGGTGTTTGTGTTTATTAGTTTGGCACTATAACATGCAGTAAGGTTTTTTGCGCCATGCTCCACAAATGTAAAAGGTAGGTGGTGGCTGATGAATTGTTCTTAGCAAAAGATGGGCTCCAGTCAGCAATTGTTTGTTTATAAAGTGAATCTATATTGTAGGTGACCTGGCTTCGAGTGTAGGCACAAGTTGTTCATAATAAACTGTTAAGTAGCTATGTTTATTATGAATAACTTGTGCCTACACTCAATGCCAGGTAACCTACAATATAGATTTATGTAATAGTGCCAAAATAATAAAAACAAACACCCAGTCTCTTGGTGTGGATCAAGAGGTCTGGGCATATTTATTTATTTAGTGTGCACATGTTTTATTTATTTACATCATTTTTATTACTGTAGGTTTGTGAGGTGCAGAGCCAAGGTAATGACAGAGATTTGCAGCAGCTTGGCAAGGGAGCCAGCATGAAGGTAAGTGCACTGGTGAATAAACTTCAACCACAGTTTAGCTTTCAAGCCCTTTCCCATATGTACACTCATAACACCTGAGGTCACATTAATGTGTCTGTGAGCACACACACGAGAGGGAGAAGTGCTGCCTGTGTATTCTGTGTTCTGGTTGCCCAAGCACAAGTGCTGCAGAACCAACACTTTAATTATTATTTTATACAATACAACAGTGTTGATGTTGATTAAACTGCATTTTGAATGGCTGATTTGTGTCTCCTAGACTCCTGAAGGGCTTTCTCCTTCATTTTTTGAGCAGGACGCCTACAGCCTTCCTAATGGTTTTGAAAGCCACTTAGGAGACGAGCCAAAAGATGCTAAAACTAACCTGATAGTCAATTACTTGCCACAGAACATGTCGCAGGATGAGCTGCGTAGTCTGTTCAGCAGCATCGGTGAGGTGGAGTCTGCCAAACTTATTCGGGACAAAATGGGAGGTAAGGATTGCAAAATGGTCTAGTAGAACTGCTTCTCTTATTGATTTTCTTCCCTCTGCACCAAATGTTTAAGACTAACCTTGCCAATGAGCGTGTTTCTATATTTCATGTTGTAAACAACTTGTTTTAAATGTACTCTTTTCTTTTAACTTTTAAATGAACCAATTTTTCACATTTTGCTTTAACCGAAGGAGTCTGGAAGCATTTAATGTAAAGTTGTCCATTTGGGTCACCTGTATGCCTTTTTGTGTATATGGTATGGTTTCTTAGTATTTTTATTTATTCATTCCTTTCGATGTGTTTTTTTTTTTTTTTTAATTTTTATGGCTAACCATAAATAAGGTAAAATCTGTAATTTAAGATTTTTCTTTTGAGTTGATGTGAATTGATGTGGAATTTTTGTTTTTAATTTGAAAATGTAAAACAACTGGCTTGTGTTTATTTTAACTTATTGAAGCTGTTTCTTATTTTTCTTGTGTGATGCACCTTTTTAATTTTTTTAAACTATAATGTAACCGTTTCATTTGAGGTTTACTAATTATGAAAGTCATGTACATTTTTTTTCTACTGCATTGTAACCTTTGTTTTGTTTTGTGTTTTCCTTTCTGAAAACTGATTCAGTCTGCAGGATGTGGACAATCGTTTGTTGTTTTTATTTTGTTTTTTCCTTTTTTTTTTTCTCTAGGCCACAGTTTAGGGTACGGATTTGTTAACTATATTAACCCTAGTGATGCAGAAAGGGCAATCAGTACTCTCAATGGGCTGAGACTACAGTCTAAAACTATCAAGGTAACGTGCAAAGCGCTGTTCTTGTATCCATGTGTAAACTGATAGATATGACTTGTTCTTCCAGTAGTTTGCTAGGCAGTAAAGGAAAAATCCCAATACTGTCCAGTGTGTTTCTCAGTAAGAAATACACTTTTACAGAGGTATAAGTACTTTTTTTTTGGTTTGTTTGCTTGTTTTGCTTCGTTTATGCTTTCTCTGCCTGCTATGTTTTTACTTGTCAGCTTTTTCAGTTTATCAGGCTTTGACCCCTATGATTTTGACAATTGGCTTTCCTTATCGATCTGGCATAGTTTTCTTTTCGGTACAGGATTATACTGAAGTTTTTTGACTTTATTTTTTCCCCCCTCAGTCTTAAGAATGATGTTTTGCCTCCAACACTTGAATACATGTGGGATTATTTTTTTTAATGATTTTCATTATTTATTTTTAAAAGATTTTGTTTAGGTGAGGGAGGCTGGAGTGGTCATTTGCTTGAGTATGACATTGTGCCGAACCAAAGTCCTGCACATCAATCCCTGTTGACTTTATTTTACTTTTTCGCCCCTTGGAAGGGATTGTTTGATGTGGAAATTGTCCCTTTTTTCAATTTGAATTTTTTTTTTTGTTTTTTATTTATTTATTTATATTTAGACCTAGTATGTAACGCTGTCATCCATGGGAAAATTTGTCATTTTTTTCCTCCTTAATCTTGTAAAAACAACTGTGATTATATTTAATTTATTGGGATGGTTGTTGCCTCTGATTGACTTTTGATGCTTTGTTGCATTTCTATAAGCAGTCAATACTATTGATTTTTGCATGTTTGAGTTTCTTAAATATTTTTTTCTCCCTTTATTAGGTCTCTTATGCCAGGCCAAGCTCTGACTCAATTAAAGATGCCAATCTTTACATTAGTGGCTTGCCCAAGACCATGACCCAGAAAGATGTGGAAGACTTATTTACCCAGTATGGACGCATCATAAACTCAAGGGTGCTGGTAGATCAGGCTTCAGGTAAAGGCATGTGTCTGAATTAGTTAATGCTTCTAACTACTTTTTGCTACTTTCTTTTTTCCTTAACATCATATAACACCTCCCATTCCAGGCTTGTCACGTGGAGTCGCCTTCATTCGCTTTGACAGGAGAATTGAAGCAGAAGATGCCATTAAAGGTCTGAATGGTCAGAAGCCCCCTGGAGCATCTGAGCCCATCACAGTGAAGTTTGCAGCAAATCCCAACCAGGCAAAGAACTCGCAGCTGCTGTCCCAGTTCTATCACACACAGTCTAGGCGCTTTGGAGGCCCTGTTCATCACCAGACCCAGAGGTTCAGGTCAGTGTCCAATCCTGAAGTAGAGGTGTGTGACAATTCCCACAATTCATCTTTTATTGAAGATGAATCTCTCACCTAATACACTGCCATGGTAATTATCCACACTTCTATGTGTGTTACGATTTTAAAAAGTGACAGTTCACACATGCATTTTATTGGCATGTCAAAGGACACTGGTCACAATTTTCTGAACTGATCTGTTGCCCTCTTGTAATAAGTAAAGACATGAGGGACCTGATGACAGCACCGTATTTTATACTTTCGCTTTTATTTCACACCTGTAAATGTGTACATACAATTTTGTTTAGACTGTAGGTCATTCTGTTACACTGTGGAGCTTCTGTCATTAAAAGAAATTCCTCGCTTGTGAAAACATGCCTGGCAATAAAGCTGATTCTGATACCAACAGTCCAGTCACCTTATTAACAATTAACAATTAACATTTGGTAATATAAACTTTGAGACAAGTTAGTGATATGGATGAAAAAAACTAGCTTTTAATTCATGAGTTCTCATGGTACATTAAACACTTTCCCCTCAGTGTTGTCTAACTTTCGTGTTTCTCTAGGTTCTCACCAATGAGTGTAGACCACATGAGTAGTGTCTCTAGCATGAATGTATCCGGGAGCTCGACCCCTGGCTGGTGCATCTTCATTTACAATCTGGGTCAAGATTGCGACGAAGGCCTTCTGTGGCAGATGTTCGGCCCCTTCGGCGCAGTCACCAACGTCAAAGTCATCCGCGACTTCAACACCAACAAATGCAGAGGTTTTGGTTTCGTCACAATGACCAATTACGAAGAGGCGGCCATGGCCATCGCCAGCCTCAACGGATACCGTCTGGGAGACAAGGTCCTCCAGGTCTCCTTCAAGACCAGCAAGTCTCACAAATAAAAGGACAGAAAGTATTGCTTTTGGAACTTGTATACTTGTCTCTTTCCTCCTATGTCCATGTTTGTTTGAGTAAAAATTATTAATGTACCTTTGTTAAAATAAATAGGTTAGTAGTAGTATTGCTGTTTATTAATCTGGAATTGAACGAATTGGCTCAAAAGAGTGGGCTACATGGCCTAAAAGTTTTATCTTCATATGTTTAATATTTTTTGTAGTGTTTCTCACTGTTTGATTTACTATCTGATGCCATAAAGCATCGAACCATAAGTAAATGTTACATAGGGTCATATTACAGTGTCATCGCAGCACTAGTTTTGTCTTATTGTGTAGCATTTACCATGGTTGAATGTTTGTTGTGGGCGGGTTATTTCCTCGAGTCAGTCTGACAATTTTGGCCGATGGAACCAGATGCTGATGGTCAGTGTCACATCTCTGTGGCTCTACGTAAACCTAATTCTACCATTTTCACTTCTGGATTCGATCAATTTGCTTTGCTATATGGCTGGTTTTAGAACCCTACAGAGTGCAGCCCTTATTGTATAGACCTTGTAAATATTCCACCCACATATCCCCCATGTAATCTATCGGATCGGTCGTGATTTAAGTTTAAGGACCAAAGCAGCTGGAGAGTACGCATCATTGTGCTGATTTATGCAATTGTGTTTGAACCCTTTTGCTGTATAAATAAGTTTGTATTCTTTTGCAGCTACTATTTAAGTTTTGCAAGTTTTTTTTTAAACCACAAACAAACTTTTCTGCATCAACCCCTTTTCTCAATTGTTAGGCAACTCTCCTACATCCTACATGGTGGAATTGGTCGTTATTTCGTTTTAATTGTATGACGGGTCGTTGTCCTCACACAAGCTGTCAGAAATTGGCATTTGGTGAAGAAAAAGCTGTTCTTTGATCTGAGTAAAATATTCATTGGTTTGTTTTTGTTTTCCTACGTGGTCTGTAATGTAGTCTTCAATTTCTTTAACTTACACACTGTATATAAATATTTGACATGCTTGGTGTGAGATTTAGTATAATGAATAACTGAATATAAACAGAATATTAAACATTTATTGACTTTTTTTTGATTGGTTTATGCTCACCCTAGAGTCGTGTAAAATTTCTTTTTTTCCCATTATATGCATGTTCATTTGATGTTACTTAGCTGTAGCCTTGACATCATGCAGCGTACGTGTTTCACATTTGTCTACTTCATCAGAAGTATGCTCTGAGCTCTTGTAGTATCTTTTTATGTATTTACCAATAAACACCATTGTTTTCTTGTAAATTCCCTTTTTTTTATGCAATACTTTACAGTATTTAATTCCACTATTGAATGGCTAAAGTGCTAGTGATGTATTTCAGGAAGCTAAACAAGTCTCTCATTATTTAATTAGACATAAACTCATGTTCAGTTTGATTAAATCTGCAGCTAATCTTGTTGACAAAAAACACTTGTTGAGTTGTTAAACTACTGAAAAATGGAATTATTGCACATTATGGAAATAAAGTAATAGATTTCTTTAAATCTAAAAAATTCTCAGAGGATGTTTACATACTGCACATGCAAGCATCTGGAAAGATTATGCTCTTGTTTTAACCATAAAATGACCAGTACATAAAAGAGAACGGTTGTCTTGACCTCTGGACAATCACAAAGGCTCAGTGTGGCCAAAAGCCTGCAGACATACCAGCTCTTTTTGACTGACTTCTAAAAGGACGTGTCTGAGAAGTGACAGTGCTGCCGGTTTTAGGCAAACGAATGCATTCCTAGTACAGATCTAGACTCCTCTGTACACTCACCGTCCACTTTTCTTTTAGGAATACCTAAACATTCATGCAATTATTAAACCAGACAATCATGAGGCATCAATAAGATGCATAAAATCATTCAGAAAAAGGTCAACTTATTTAAAACTGGAAAAAGCTTTCTATCTATTTTCATCTTGAGAATGAAAATTACAGTGCCATTGAACTTCAGTGACGCAATTTTATTCCTGGGATGTTCAGGACCTGGACAAAAATGATGGTACCGTTAACTGATGGTACAGCGACTTCTGTAACAATGAATGAGACTTGTGCGCCTGTCCACAGGTATTTTGGCCCAGGCCTTGTGAGCAAACTGCTCCAGCTCTCTGAGGATGCCTTCCCCAGACTGCATGTTTCAGCTCTTTCCACAGATGTTCAATAGGATTTAGATCAGGCTTATAGAAGGCCACTACAGAATAGTCCAGTGTTTTGTTCTTAGCCATTCTTGGATGTTTTTAACTGTGTGTTTTGGGTCTTTATCCTGTTGGTGGACCCATGACCTGCGACTGAGACCAGACGTTCTGATATTCGGCAGCACATTACGCTCCAGAATGACTTGATAGTCTTGAAATTTGATTGTACAATGCACAGATTCAAGACTCCGTGTGCCAGATGTAGCGAAGCAGCCCCAGAACATAACTGAACCTCCTCCATGTTTCACAGTAGGTCCAGAGTTCTTTTCTTTGTATGCTTCATTTTTGCATCTGTGAACATAGAGCTCCAGTTTTGTCTCATATGTCCAAGTGGAGTCCTACTCAGTCGTCTTCCATTAAGCCCACTTTGGACTTCTCTACTTAGCTTTCTGTGGTCCATGTTCAGTGTGGTTCACGCCACGACACCAACCAGCACAGTGACGACTTTTTACCCTTTAAATAAGCAGACTGACTGTGATCCTAATTACAGGACATGCTTTAGTTGAACATGTCCCTATGGTCAAATTATTTTTTAATTTTTTCTATGGGTACCATTATTTTTGTCCAGACCAGTTTCATTAGTTTGTTTGTCTTGAACCATTCAAAAGCAATGTCTGATATTCATTAGTCAATTTTCAGTACATTTTTATTTTTTTTAGTTATTTCACAGACCATTGTGGGTTTTTCTTTCTGTGATGGAAGGGTACCAACAATTCTGTCCACGTGTGTAGCTCTTAGACTTTACAAAGTGGTAAAAGACAAAATGTAGTCAGACTTTTAGTCTGTTTTAAGGCAATACATCTTTGTCTAACTGCTGATATGAACGACTCTCTCATAACGTGCAATGCCAGCATTTATAGAGTAGGGCCTTTTGTTCTTTTCATGCAACATTACTTTTCTTTCTTTCTTTCTTTTTTAAATCAACACAATCTGGAATAATTCTTGAACATTTGTTCTGTTAACTACCAGCAGAGTCACAAAGGTAGTGACTTGTCTCTAAAATGTTATGGCTGTAAGGCACTTGCGAGGTTAAACTTGACAGATGTTATAGTAGATAGTGGGTCGCTCAATAACCGTGTCTCCAACCACCTCGTACATGCAGTCTTTTCCTGCAAGCAGCGGCACGTCAGCCAAATGAACATCGTCCATGTTTTGGCTGTGATTCCTATTCTGGCGTGATCCACTGGCTGACCCCTGGGAGGGACAGATTAATGTCAAAAGCAGCTATTTGTCTTATGAGTTGTTTTTTTTATATGTAGCATTAATTTGGTAGCAACATAAATATTAAATGTCAATATATGACACTGTTTAAATGTGATTTAATCTAATCTAATCTTATCTGCAGTCCTATATATGATGTATAGACTGCAAGCTGGTTTGTCCTTACCCGTTTATCAGGGGCAAATTTTTTCCGACACAAGTGGCCGATGATTCCAGCTGCCAGGGAGTCTCCTAGTACGTTAATCATTGTCCGAAAACGGTCCCTTCGAAAGGAAAAAGTAAGAACAGATAAGACAGATAAAACACTCCAGTCCATGCCTCAAGCATATACATACTTTTACCGACTCTTGACTGTTTTCTGCATTAGGAATAAAACACAATGGAGAATGCTGTTAGAGGAACATAATCAATCATACAGTTGTTTGATGCCAAAAGGAGTTACTTTTACTTCAACACTGACCACAGCAATTTACTAACACTTCCATTCATCTTCAGTAGTTGCTTTATACTAGTTGGACTCGTGGTGGATCTAAAGCAGTCCATCTCAAATAGTGGGGCGCGCCTATTGTGCTCCTGAGTTAATGTTGCTGATCAATTAGAATTTATTATTATTTATTGATTATATTACATTTTATTTTTCAGTATCAAATGGTCCAAAAATGTTTACAGTTTAAATAAGGATTGCAATTTTTTTTTTATTTCAGGCAAATTGATGCACTTTAAGTCTTTTCTGTTACAGACTAAAATGTTAATCTTTCTAAAAGTTATTCTTTGTTGTAAGTTGATCTATATTTCTTTCATTTTTCTTTTTTGTTTTCTTTAACGTTCATAAGGATACAATGTTATGCAGAGGTGTACTTATAATAATTTTATAGACAAATCATACTATTTACAGTCGCGGTGGAGAGTGTGTGTGTGTGGGGGGGGGTGTTTACTTCTTCCTAGGGGAGGCGTAACAAAAAAACAAACCACACAACCTTTAACACTTTTTCATTGTAACTTTGAACAATGTTTTAAACTCATGGTATCTTAAATGTGTAACCTAGTGAACCAGCATTAATGTATCCAGTGTATCCAGAGATTTAAGCACTTATGTACGTCGCTCTGGATAAGGGCGTGTGCCAAATGCTGTAAATGTAAATGAAACAGAAAATAATTGACGCACTGGTCTACTGTAGAGCCTACTTTATCTAACACTTTCAATCACAGGAAGCTGAAAGTTACCATTTTTATGAATTAATTATTGAACGAAACATGAATCCATTCATCCAGCCTATCCACATATCAATTTACACACTGAGTTCAATTTAGTGATGCTGATAACGCAGCACAAAAGCCATGAAGAACGGGGAGAACATGCAATCTTTATGCACACAGAGTTGAGGCATACCCAGGTGTGTGAGGCAGCTATACTGACTGTTATATTTCCTACTCTGTAACACAAGTTCCAGTTATCGCTTGCTGTATAACAGCTAGAATCAGCCATTTACTAGTTCGTAAGATAAAAAAGCACGTCAATAATTAAAGAAAAAGGAAAACACTCTGTTCCCAAGACTTTAGTGTGGCAGAAAACTTCTGCTGACACTGAAGATTTCTTCCCGAAACACTCCATAAACTCCTGAGAGAAAACTTTATCGCTGATCCCTGGTTTTCAAGATGTTGTTAATATAGAAACAATGAACGTCTTAAAACGAGCATGTTGGTATAAACCTCGTAGCTGGAACTATTTAATAAATTGACTCAATCTTCTTTTGACCAATCAGAGTCAAGCATTTAACAGCTCTGTGGTAGAAATTATACGAGATCGTATTCTGTATACATGATCATTAAACAATGAAGAAAAATATTAAAGTATTAGAAACAATACAATTTACAACAAAAACAATTTGATTTTGTTTCTTATTTTTGTTGTCCATCGTTTAAGGTATATTGCATGTTTAAAGAACTTCCTAAAAAACAGCACTTTTTTTGACATTATTGAAATTTTCATTATATAAATTGACAACACTAGGGATATAGAAGTTATGTTCAACTTGCAGAATCCAGTCGATGGCTACAATCAGCGTGACGTCATCCGGTGGCAATCCTACAGATGTCAGCACTATCACCATGGTTACAAGGCCAGCCTGAGGGATCCCTGCAGCACCGATGCTTGCAGCCGTGGCTGTTATGCTGTCCGGTACAGAGAAGAATGTCAGTAAAAACATCCTGTGCCGAGCTGACAGTTACTTTTAAGGAGAGATTTTTTTAGTGGAAATTTTCATCTAGTGAATGTCTAGTGAATTTGCTTCATATGGTGTGAAGTATGGATTATTTTTACCAGCTAATTTTGTGAACAAGGCACAAGTAGATTCGATCTAATCAAACAGTGTAAATGAAACACCACATGTACAAGGCAGCCGAGAGTAAATTAGACGTGCATAATTTTAATGAGCTTCCTGCTGAAAATTCCAGCATTGTGTCAGCTGCCAAAATACAAGCTGGGCTGAGTAACTGGTAGTCTGTTTTTTTGCCAGCTGGTAAGGGCTGCGAGGAAGGAAATCGCTTCTGAATTACTGCTACGAATGAGACACTGTGGAAAGGTTTTACAGAAAGAAGCACAACAATGAAGCAACTAAAAAATCTCAGACTTTTATTGATCAGTTGATTCAGCTAATTAGGAAGATGGAGAAAATCTTCTCCAGCTGGAAAAAAACACACTAGCAGCTGAAGCAGCTTGTAGCAGATCAGGCCATGAGTTTTAATCACCTACTGTATACACACACACACTCACTCACTCACTCACACACACACACACACACACACACACACACACACACACACACACACACACACACATACACACACACACCTTGCTGAGTAGAAAATTTTTAAATGTTTGACTATGGAAGAATATAAGTTGTCAACCCAATGCTTCAATCGTACTATTTTGATATATGCCTACTATTTAGTGCCGTACCCTAAAAAAATGACATTTTAGCAAATTATATCTTGAATTTGTTAAAAAATTATCTAACTATTAACTATTTCTTTGTTATAAGATTATAATAATCCACATATAAGACTTTTACTGCTATTTCTAGACATACTTAACTATTTCAGATCTTTATGTTTTCTTGTTCTGTTGCTAGATTGTTATGCTTCTTTCTAGAAATTAGTGCTTAAAATTAGCCAACTAATCTGCTAAGAGTAGAAGAAAATTTAAAGCTTAATTCATAATAATCTTACATTTGGTCTATCGCATAATCCTATAATAAAGGCAGTGGATCGTTTGGACGATATTTAAGATAATTTAACTTGCTAAGATTTTTTGCAGTATAGTATGTGCTATTGGATCTAGCAAGATGCAGTATGTGGCTGTCATGGCAACCTGAAAAGTCCCAGCTATGTTTAATCTCCATTCACTTCTAAAGACTTCACATTTACTGGTGGAAAAAGCCCAATCTAAAAGCATAAGAGTTCTTTAGTTGTCTCTCTGGAAGAATTCTTAAACATTTCTGTGCAGCAGTGTTTCGTTAACACGTAAACGTGACTTAAAACGTGTTAAAGTAACGTTTGAGTTCCTGTTTGCTTTATTGGAAATCCGTGTGATGCTATAGGCAAAGGTCACACATGTGCAAGTCACAAGTAAGTCTCAAGTCATGAATGTCAAGTCAAAGTCAAGTCGAGTCTTTTTTTAATATTTGTCAAGCAAGTCTCAAGTCTCAAATTTTCAACTTAAGTCTGACTCGAGTCAAATCATATGACTCAAGTCCCCCATCTCTGGCTATAGGCCACCAAACAATGCGGCAGTATGTTTACCTTATTGTCACCATCTGTCCAAAATCCAGCTCATACTCGTTGACCTGAGCGATGAAGATGGCTGCCACCGCTTCGTAGAGAGCAGTGCCGTCCATGTTGATGGTGGCTCCCACGGGCAAGACAAAGCGTGCAATCTGTCTTTCTACGTGACAGTTCTCCAGTAAGCACTTCATAGTAATGGGCAGCGTGGCAGAACTGGAGAGAATTATATTACACAAAGCCAAGAAATGACATAATTCTCTAAAATTAAACTTCAGGTGGAAAAACAAGCTATTTAAATTGTAAATTTGTTTTTCGATTCACATTAAGGTTGTAATGGTTCTAATATAACTTGAGATTATTTTGATCTAAAAAACTGTATATCCTGCACTTGCTACTATTGCACTCTGGTTAGACCTAAACTGCATTTCATCACCTTGTACTTGTACACGTGTAATGACAATAAAGTTGAATCTAATCTAATCTAATCTAATCTAATCTCTTATACATACACAACTTTCATGAGGGTGATTCCCAAGCATACTAAAAGTATTGTTTCTTTTTTTTTTTCATTTCTATTACTATTATTGCTAATAAACCAGATGATAACCAGATGGTTCTTTAAAATTTGGCTTTTTGAGACATTGATCAATAGTGGATATAATATAACAGGTAATTATTTAATGCTCTTTCTAACCTTGAGGATGTAGCTAAGGCAATGACCATAGCTTGCAGCAATCCTCTGATGTAAATGAAGGGGTTTTTGCGTGTTAAGAGGAAATAAAATAGCGGAAGAAGAATGAAGCCATGGATAAACAATCCAGTCAGAACGGTCACTGCATACCAACCCAGCTTCCTCCCCAGAGTGGAGGGCTCACTCATGTCCAGGATCTTCGCAGCCACCAGAAAGATGATGCCGAAGGGAAAATACCTTCCAAAGAAAATGAGACAAACCAAGAGCAGGGCCTGAGCTAGTGACCAGATGCTCAGCTGGGGAGTTCAAATCTCTGAACACTTCATGATCCATTCATCCATTTCCAGTACACAGGGTCACAGTGAAACCTGGAATCTATCCAAGGAGATCGGGGACACCCTGGACAGGGTGACAACCCATCACAGAGCACAATCACACACACTCGCCCACTCATGCACACACTACGTATAATTGTTCGATGCCAGTCAACCTTTAACACATGTCTTTGGACAGGGGGAGGAAACCAGAGCACCCAGAGGAAAATCCCTGAAGCACAAGGAGAACATACAAACTCTGCACACACAGGGAGAAAGCCGGGAATCAAACCCACAACCTTGAGGAAAACGTGCGAGGAAAACATGCTAAGCACTAAGCCACTTATCGATATGCCTTCTTTTACTCCATCGTCGAATGTTATTTCTTTCAACAAAGGACATGGACATACCTTAGCAGGTTAAAATATCTAGAATGTAGTCAAATTTAAATTTACAGAAAAACAAATATATGATTATTACACCTACTTTTACACATAAATATTTTATTATTTTTTAAGCTTTAAATGTTCTTGTTCTATTGGCAGATTAGTTCGTTCACTTCAAGAATTGATTTCTTAAAAATAATTGTCAATAAAATAAGAAAATTTAAAGCTAAAAAATCAATAAAAAATTATAATAGAAATGTATTCTGTTTTTCATACAATTTTTTATAGATATATAATTTTTTTTCATTATTTACCAATATTTGCAATTATAATAAGTAGTGGATATGATATAATCACATCCTAAGTATCTTTATTAAGTATTTTTTGTGCCATTTTTTGCTGCTTATCTCTTACCACACCGCTGCATTGATGATCTTCATGACACACTCATTGATACACTGGCAGACGTTGACTAAAGGTGCACCACGCTCACCCATTTTGCCAAGCAGGAGTCCTGAAAGCATGCGAGTGTTCGTTTTTCAATCTGCTTCCCTCATAGACACTTGTGTTGACTTAGAATTTTTGTGTCAGTTACATGTCTCACCCATAGTGGCTGAGAAGATGACGATCCCCAGCACGTTCATTTGGTGGCTGCTTCCAGGATACACCTTGTAGTGAATATCAGGAGGTGGTGTCAGGTCAAGTAACACATGGTGACCATCCGGATGATCGTCGTGTGGCATCAAGTAAACCAAGTTGTGCTGCTCGATGCTGTCTTGTGTTTTAAGAAGAGGAATAAGTTCTGTCTTGTACTGCAAAATAACAAAGACGGAAAGGCCTGCAATTGGAGCAATAGTAAAAAGTACTGGCTTTTTTAGAACATTGTAAGGGTGAGCATTACTTCAGCCTAAAAGACTTTGAAATAGATTGTGTAGACAAAAAGGTAGACTCGCTCACCTGCTGAAATGTGGCCTCTATGAGATTTGAAGGAATCATGTTTCTAAAGGAACAGAAATAAACACAAATCAGCTTTTAATGTAAATGGAAAGAACATGTCTTAAAGTTAGTTCAAACCCACAAACACACACACAATTAAAGCAAAGAAGTTATTAACAGCATACTGGCATAAGTTAAGCATCAAGCCTCCAGTGATCATCGTTTATTTAGGTTGCGTCTCATTCAGCTCCCATAGCACATTCATTTCCAATAAGGGAACATAGTGAGCATCGATGGATTTTGCAGTACATGGATTTTTGCAGTGTATTGTGGGATTTTCTTAGTAAGCAAACATTCCAGTGCACTGAAAAGATTTCGCGATCGAAAGAGAGACAACCCTTAAAATGGCCGACTCCCTGATCAGCGCTGAACACTTTACAGATTACTAAAAATAACCCAACTAACCCTCTGCTTTAATCGGATTGTGTAGGAAAGAATGCCATGGACTCCACAGATTTAGATGAACACCAGAAACGAGATGAAAAGACATCAGGAGACAAACTGCTAGAAGATTTTTAACCTAATGTCAACTGAAACCATGTGCAAATCAAATGTTCTCTGAGTTCTGAATTCAGACTTCTCACAGGCTCTACAGAAGGCCCTCCGGAGGAACCCTTAAAGGTTCTATGTGGAAAACTACAACAGAGTGTTTTCCTGGCATGTATGGTCATAGCCTAGAACACTTATTTATCCATTAAATAACCTTTGAAATTGCAGATTTAAGCAGTCAGTGTTGCAGTTAATCTCAAAGGTGTTGACTGGGGATGAGGTCAGGGCACTTTGCAGGACACTCAAGTTCTTGTGCTCCAACCTAGAAAAACAATGTCTTTATCGAGCTTGCTTTGTGCACAAGAGCACTGTCATGCCGGAACAGGTTGTGCTTCATAATTCCAGTGTAATGCTACAACATATAAAGACATTCTAGACAATTTTGTGCTTCAAACCTGACGAGGTCGAGCAGAGCGTCTGCTGAGGTCATCACCGGACCTCCTCCCAGCCTGTTGCTCTCCATGTCTGTCGCAAAGCCCGGTTTGATGATCACCACCAGTACAATGCCAACCACCACGGCAATGAAAGTGGTCCACAGGTAATAGGTCACAGTGAGTAAGCCCATATGACAACACGCCTTGGATTCCATCGATGACAGGCCTGACATTAAACTGAACACAGGATCGGTTTCAAATTCAAATGTACAATGTAAGATGATGATTAGTTTAACAGCAGTTCTGATTTGATATCTTTTGATGGTTACCTTGAGGTGATCAGGGGCAGAATGAGCATTTTTAGCATACGCATCAGCAGTTCACCAGGGAACGAGAGGTAAATCTTTGCCTTAAAAAACAAAGACATTTTGATTTCACATCGATTTCACATCAACAGTGACTGATTGATTGAAATGAATGTATTGCAGATGCATTTTAGAGAAAGTTTACAGATGTTTACTTTACTTCAGAGTTTATATTACAGCTCTGTTAATTACTCAATTCTGATTGGCCAAAGTGTTGATTCATTCATTCAACTAGGACCAGGGTTTATATTAATCCACTCATTATTATTTCTATACTTGTATCGTGGAACATAACATATACAGCTTTTTTTCATCTGTGTGTAATTATTGATGTATTAAAGGGTGGGTTTTTTTGTAAATTATTTAACATTTTTAGATGAAAGAAAGAAGAAAAAAAGAAAGTAATGAGGGAATAGTTGTTTACAATTGCTTCCACATGCAGTAATGACAGAAAATACTTTACAATTTCAGTTTATAGACCGTTTTACAGATGATTCTCTGATACCACAAATCTGTTAAATGCTTGATTCTGATTGGACAGAAGGTTTTGATTGATTTTATTAGGGTTTATTAATATTATTAATGCGTTTATTCTAATACATGACTTTTTTCTACAGCAGCCCATAGTGGAAACAAAACATGTGTAATATATAATGTAGTAAATGTTTCTTAAACATTTTTGGATTGTTGAAGCTGCATTTTTTGTCTTATTAAGTTCAAGAAACCTTTTTTGAGGGAACAAATGTTTCCAGTGTTATATGTAAATGATAACAGGAACAAGAACGTCTTGCATGGACGTTCTATAATATTAATCCTAACTAGAAATGGATCAAATTTATTACTTGTGGATCAAACATCATACATCATATATATATGTATGATAAACAAGTTGCAAAAGCTCCATTCCACAATAAATCAGTCAGCACTGAGTGTAGTATAACTTTTATAACTATAAAGACCTTATTTATCTCATTCATAGTGAACGTCTAGTAAAAATAATAGTTATATGACTGGACGATTAATGAGGTGAATTTCTTGCCGTACCTGTGAGGAGAGTTCACATCCCCTGAGCGTGTAGCCAAGGATGCATCCTGTAAACACACCGAGCACGGATAGAGTCAGCAGTCCATTTCGTTTCATATAGTCCCTGATGTATGTGGTGAAGACACAGCGCATCAAGTTCTTTCCACAGTCCAGTCTGGTTTTCCTCGAGCCGATGGGGGAGAAGAAGCGGTGCTCAGAGCGAGCATCCTCAGGGATCAGGAACTCCTCCATGCTGTAGTGCTGTGATGCTGTAAGAAAGCCTCTCTACTACAGGATTAGACAAACGTAGCTCCATACAGCTGAGAGAACACAGTCTTCTTATGGAGCTAAGAGGATTTCAGCTCACTGATTGTAATCTATCACCTGCCATGCCACGACATTTGCTTGGTAGTCTTGTCAAACCCTAAGAGTCAGCTAGCATTTGATTGTGGGGAAGTCTGAGTGTGCTCAGGAGTCCAGTCTCTCTGAAAATTACTTGAACTTTTCAGTTACTGATTGTTATCATTATTATACGTGCAAACAATTATCATTATGGTGAAATAATGGCATAAGATTTGTACGGCTCGTAAGATTTCTTCACAAATAGGTAACTACTGATCTAGTATTCTTATTTATCATTTTCCAGATTGGTTGAGCATTTTATTGAAACTTTGTTCCACATAGAAGGTATGAAAAAGTTACAATTCATTGACAATTCACAATTATCTCAGTGACCAGGAAAGAAGCTGAGCCTGATGAACCTCTTGGGTGACCTTGGGACCTCAAACCTGGCCAGAGTTAACACACATCTCTGCTGTAAAACACGACTCAAATCACATTTTTAGATGGCACTATTATGGTGAGCCACATCAGCAGCATCCTCAAAATGATGGGGTTCGGCATATTCTGCACTCACCACTAAACTTGTAAATCTTGGTACTGTCAGCGGTGAACCCTGTGAAAGATCTCTAGCCATTGTGATGATGGAAACCAACAATTGTTGTAAGATTGTTGTTTAATTAGAAGCACATTTTCACAGACACTACGCATAACTGAAAATCAGCAACAAATCATTTGTAGGTCAGAGCAACAATTCCAGTGTGTCAAATAATTAAACACAATAGACATGCAGTAAAAGTTTTGTTAGTTGTGTTTCTCCTTATTCCTACATGATCATTCTAGCAACAACAATGGTATATGTGTTCATTTTAAAAAATCTCTGGGATGATCGATCAGCAAAAATGTCTGGGGTAGCTAAACGTCAATCAACGAACCAATCAATAAACCAACCACACAGCCAAGCAATCAATGAACCAACCAATCAATATTTGTCCAGTGATATAGCTTTATAATGTAAGTGATAAGAACTAACCACTTTTACAAATGCTCCTCATTAAACGTAATTACAAACAGATTAATTGATTGTCTTTTTTTTAAATAAATACAAAAGTCTAGTTGGTGGTAAACTGCTAAGAGTGTGTTAGGCTTCATCACACCCCCACATCCTTGATGCTTTTTCTCCAACAGGATGTGACCTGTTTTATTCAGGTCTTTAAAAATTATATGCGTTTTATTCTTTACACAACATTCCCATCTATGCTATTACAAACTAGTAAACTGTTAAAAACAACCACAAACACACACCAACTCATCATCAAATATGTTTTATTACGACAACAAAAACATACAGGAATTCAAACAGATCATTAGATGAAGTGTAGAAAATAGTTGAATTATGATCAAGTGTCTTGTAAAGTAGACATCTTAGAAATAGACTTACGTACATACATTTAATTTCCAGTGACAAACCTACCACCAGCATTCCAGCCATGTGCTTTAGCTACATGAAGCAACTTCGGGCTTTTTGAGAGTTCATAATGTTAATAACACTTCGTTTGTTATGCTGCTGAAACGTCCTTTTTTATTTTCCTTCTTTTGGCTGCTCCCTGTTCTGGGTCGGAAACAGCAGATCGCATGGTCCGCATATTAGAGTTGGCACAGGTTTTACACCGGATGTCCTTCCTGACGTAACCTTCCCATTTTTATCCAGCACTGAGATTTAACTCTTCAGTGGCTCCCTGCCCAGGAAATGAACCGGAGCCTGACCCTGGACCACCTGCAGACTATCAGGAACAATGTACAATCAAAAGTTTGGACAAATGGCAAAATGGCCAACAAATGACCTGTTACAGTATATACCTGCCTAAAATGTAGTACAGAAGTGAAGCCACTAGAGGCAGCAGCAGAACTGCTACAACTGCACCACCTATCGAGCTGTACACAAAACTGTTTTCAGGCCCAAAATTATTTGATTACAGAAAAAGCAGTTTGAATGATTTCAGTGAACAACATACAGGACTCTAGGTTAGCTTAGTGGGACTCTCAGCTCTCAGAGGTAACAACACTGATGAGATGGAACCAAATTCCT
This sequence comes from Tachysurus vachellii, assembly GCF_030014155.1. Lineage (NCBI taxonomy): Eukaryota > Metazoa > Chordata > Actinopteri > Siluriformes > Bagridae > Tachysurus > Tachysurus vachellii. The sequence goes on from NC_083460.1 coordinate 24,519,690, forward strand.
TGTGTGTGTGTGTATATGTCAACACACTTGTCAAACCTGATTCTGGGATGCATAAAAACATTAAAAATGAAAGCGACTGAGAAGCTCTTAGCTAGTGTATTATATTTCATGAAAGGGCCATGATGGTTTTTTTAAATGCTTCAACTTTAAGATTTAATTTATCTTTTCTAGACCCGAATCCTCATTTGTAACTTTACATTGGTTATTGTTATATTATTATGGAATCATCATTGGATTGGTCCTAGAGGAGACAGCAGAGTCAGTAGAGTATTTTAAGTTGTTCCTGACAGTTCAGTTGAAATAAACAGAAATGTTCAATAGTTTTGTTACAGCCATTCACATTTACAAGCCTTATATGAAATAATATTTTTAGAGAGGTTTGATTTAAAACCCTTAAATAATTCAGTAAAAAAAAATACAACAGAACATTTCCCTTTAGAAAGGCTCATCATCTAATAAACCGTTTTTTGTGAAGGTACAAGAAAATATTGCATTTATCAAGTGAAATGAAAACAGGAGCAGAAATAAAATCACTTCTAATATTAACTTAAATACACAAATAATCTGCAGGTCGATGGACACGACCTCAAACCGAAACAGTTTCATTTATAAATATAAGACCACAACCACAAAGATGTACAAACAAATCAAATATAAAAATAGCAGGTAACTTGTGCAGCAGTGTGGGGTTTTTTTTCTATAGCATTGTGTCTAGTCTTTAAGGGTGAATGTCAATGGCGCAAATCCAAAAATTCATTATCACAGTTGTTAAATGTATTATTTGTTTCTTACGGTATATATTACTCATGTTATCGTATAGTCAAATACGACAGATGACTGTTTGAATGAGTATAATCAAGCAGATATATACAACATATCAACTTAGACCTAACGTGATTTGTTTAATGAACTGTAAGGAATAAAATCCTTTATGGTTCGAATAAATGCTACAAATTTATTCCAGAATTTTAAATATGAAGTCAAATGTTTCACCAATTTTAAACAAATAGCCTAATACTCGAACAGTGGATCTATTCAGAAACGTCATTGGTCCTGTCAAGACAGATTTAAGTTAAACACGTCCCTGGCTGCAAAACCTTTAAGATCCCTGCTGTAGCCTGTAAGGTTATATGTAGAGCTCAACACCCAGGATGCACAGAGAATAAGTCTCTCCAAAGCTACATTTTAAATCAAGTACAAAAACAAGAAGTATGTGTCGAATATTTATCACAAAGTCGTCCAGCATCGAATAAATCAGTAAGATCTAAACGTTTATGATCTGCAGTAGCACCGGTCCAACAATGCTGACAGTAATAAATCATTTCACTGTAATGAAAATGCTTTTCTGCATCTAATATGCAACTGGATCTGTATAGCCAGTATACGACTTCATGGGCATAGAAACAAGTCAGAGACAAAGTCAGGAAAATCTGGCCCTGTGGTTATGGTAGTCAGTCGAGTTACTGATCATTCACTAGGATTATTCGCTGAGATCTATCACCACTTGATAAAGACTAGACCTGCCAGTACACCATACCCTAAGACGAGGAAAAGCACTTTCAGCAACCGGTCGTGTTTGTCCTCCAGCTCTCGGGAAAGAATTTCAAAGAAAGTAATAAAAAGAAATGTGCCTGCTGCCAGGCCTTGGAGCACCACAGAAATAATACTTCCTGCCAGGTTCTGGGCGCTCTCGATACCCATTCCTAGACCAATGCCTATGGGGATCATGAGGCTGACTGTAATGGCTAGCTTGCTGGCATCCTGAAGCTGTAGTCCTGCTTTAGTCACACTAACCCCTAAAGCTATGGCTGCGAGGGTCTCGTGGATAGCCACCCCGAGAAAAAGGCTTCCTAATTTAGCTCCATCTTCCTGAAGCCCAAGGGCAAGGCCTTCGAAGACCGAGTGAGCAGAGAGGGCGAGGACGAGGCTTGCAAGCCGCAGCGGTCCTGCTCGTGTTAGTTCTGCTGGGTTGAAATGGCTGTGGTGATGAGAGTGGTGATGAGAGTGACGATGCGAGCTCCGTGCTGGAGCAATGAACGGCGTGTCATACTCCGAGTCGCTGCCTGCCTCCGAGCCGCCGGCGTTAAACGTCTCAAGGTCGATGAAGGACGGCTTCTCCTTCCTGAAAGTCAGCACAGCCTGCTCGACGAACACGGTAAGGAAAAAGCCGAGCATCATCACGGTCTCGGCCAGGGGGTAGTCGGTGCTGATATTCATCAGTTTTAGAATCTGATCCATCTGAAAACAGAACATTATTAAGATGGGATAAAGTTTCCAGACACATGGTAATTAAGTGACATTTCACACACAATATGGCCAAATGAAACGTTCTGCTTATTTTTCCTCCCCCTCCTGAAGAAGCCGCACGCACTTTAAATCATTTCAGCTCGCACACGTTCATTTGTATGTTCCTGTTAAAGGTGCTTTCTCTGAAATTTTTGAGCTTCTTAATTTTCTTCTTTTCCTAATGAGCCAAATATTTCTAAAATGTGTCATTTGCCATGTCTGCTGCTGATGTCACTAAAACTACTGAGGTAAGAGTGCAGTAAATATAGTAAATATAAATAACTTTTCAGTGATATTTATAAAGAATAATAGATCATTTTATTTCCAAACTCAAAGACTTATTTGGTGTATATAATTCTATTAATCATCATCCAGGATGAATAATTCAATTCAATTCAAATGTATTTGTATAGCGCTTTTAAAAATGGACATTGTCTCAAAGCAGCTTTACAGAACATGAGAAAACTAATACAAGAAATATTTTATTAATATTAGACTTATATTTAAATGTGTTTGTATTTATCCCCAATGAACAAGCCTGAGGTACCTGAGGTGAGGAAAAACTCCAATAGATGGAAGAGGAAGAAACCTTGAAAGGAACCAGACTCAAAAGTGAACCTCATCCTCATTTGGGTGACACCGGAGGGTGTGATTATAAATACAGTCTGACAAATGTGTATTGATTGGAGTTTTTGTCCTCAAACCACATGTAGTTGGCATCTCCTCTCATAATGTCTGAATGCTTCATGAGTGCAACTGGTACATCTCTACAATACACACCAGCCTTGTACAAAATAATGATAACATGCTTCCTACACGATATTACATTGCTCAGGTATCCAGTTGTAAAAGCACCACGTTAGAGAGCAAAGGGTTAATGTTGTGGATACATTGTGGCTTGTACAGGGTTGGAGCTGTGAGTCACAAAGCGATAACGTTGCTCCCTTATTTTGTGTGTATTTTGTGTGCGAAACACTTATTCGGTTTCCTCTGTGGAAGTAAAACTCGTCACCTTTTAAGAAAAAACACATGAAAATACATGAAAGAGTTCATGGGGTAAAAATGTGACAGAAATTGAGTTTTGTTTTCTGCTTCTGTTTTTTTTTCCCACATAAATATTGAAATTATATAACAACGTACAATTATAACAAGTATCACTGTAATTATGTACTAATTCTATAACAAATTATAGAATTAAGAAAATTATGGTTTGCGTCTCATAATTGACACAGTAGCTAATATTTGTGACATTTTAGAATTATGACTTAACATCTGCATGACCTGACATTTCATCATTCCTACTTAATATCTCGAAAATCTCTCATTTATGACTTTGTATCTCATAATTATGACTTACTATCTCATTCACCGGCTTGGTGTCTCATAATTATGAGACAATGCATGGAATTCTACAGAATCCAGTGATGCACTTTTGGGATGGAGAAGTGGAGATTTAAGGCATGGACCAGAATCTCACAACACCTTGTGGACTCCATGCAATGAAGAGCGGAGTTTGATCTCAGATTACTCTGATGTTGCTAATAAAGTAGCTTGTAAGCATGTGATCCTAGTTAAATCCTAGTCCCAGTTAAATCCCAGTCCCAGGTTGTAATGCATATGTGGACGTTTGTGGGATGCTTGTGGTTAAGGTGTTGGACTACGGACCGGAAGGTCAAGGGTCAAGAGTGTTATCAAAGGGACTGGCACATCTGGATCTTTCAAGCTGACCAAAGTTAAGAAGCAGACCAAAGTTAAGAAGCCCGCAAAGAAATCTGTGCCCAAAGTGAAACAGGCGGCCGCCAAAAAGCCTACTGCGGCTAAGAAGCCCAAGAAGATGAAGAAGCCCGTCGCTGCCACCAAAAGCCCCAAGAAGGCCAAAAAGCCGGCGACCCTGGTTTGGTGCAGCAAAAAAACAGGACAGGAACAGACTGTAACAGTTTTTACGCACAGTAAAAACAGCAGAAAAAATAATCAGTGCCCCCCTGCCCACTCCCCAGAACCAGAAACCGGGCAGGAAAAATCACCACTAACCCTTCGAACCCTGGACATAACCTCTTTCAGCTCCTCCCTTCTCGCAGGCGCTACAGAACTTTTTACTAAAACTGCCAGACACAGGAACAGTTTCTTTCCCCAGGCCCCTTATCACCCTGATCAACAACTCACCATAATTATATTCACTGTTTCTTATCTACTGTATAAGTACTGCATTATCAGGACTATCAGTCATCACATCATCTGTATATATTACACACACACTACTGCTGCTATATATTGTACAAAATTCTGTAAGAAATTACAGAAATTGCACCCAAATTCCACTCCAAGATACACATCTAAAAGAGCTCATTCCTAAAAAGGTTTAAGTATCATAAGGTAATACGTTTAGGACTCTAAACGTATAAAGTTGATTCAATTATAAATATGGGAACGGCAGCAGGACATTAAGCTTCACCACGAACAAAGGGTCTATGTGACTGCGATTACCATTTAAAGTGACCACTTGGTTGATAACAACTGTAACAATACCAAGCCAAGGTCTACGTGGCCGCGATTACCATTTAAAGTGACCACTTGGTTGATAACAACTGTAACAATACCAAGACAAGGTGTACGTGACCATGATTAACATTTAAAGACAATCAGCTAGACAACAAGGTGTAGCCCAGCCATTTGGGAGACATTCAATTCTTACACTCAACACACATTCAAAGCGGAACTTCATTTAAATTACCAAAAGGGAAAACTGTATATAATGCTTGAGCAGGATTTGCTCTGGGTTCTGATTGACTCCGATGAACCCAAAGTACGTCAGGTATTTTGTCACTGCTATGCTGGAATAAACTTCTTGTTCTTCATTAAGATCTTCAACATCATCGTCTTATTTTTACACTACGCATTTTTTATTTCTTACATTGGCGAGCCACCCAGCGAGGATTCCAAAAAAAAAAAAAAAGTGGGGAAAGGTAAGAAAAGCGATATTTTCTTCTTTTACGCTGTTTTTGATTCAGGGAACCCCCTCGTTTAAAAAAACCTAGAAAAGAAATGTTTTAGTGTAGAATTGAACATAGAGTAGAGTTTACTGATCATAAGCAGGAGGAGTTATTATTATTCTTAAGCCTATTCTGTACATTTCTGTGTAAGATTCTAACGGAACTGAATTAACCCGACGCAGTGTGGTGACAGAGTTGTATGTGAATCGTTGTTTCTAAAGTAACTGAAGCAAAGTGCTTAAGCTGATAGGTTTCTAAAGGAACTGAAACTTGTTGTGTGGTTGTTATAATTCTGTTAAGATTCTAAAGTAACTGAATCAGCCCGACGCAGTGTGGCAGTTGAATTATAGCTAAAAGTGTTTCTAAAGTAACTGAAACAGTGATAGTGTAAAGAGCCCGACGCCCTGCGGCTCTGTAGAGTTTAAAGCAATAACCCGAGGTAGTGTGGTGTTGTCTCTCAGACTGTAACAGTGTTTTAAACTTACGTTTTAAGTCCATGTACTGTGGTTAAATAAACGGTTAGGTTTTAACGCAAAGAAACCCGACGTACTGTGGTTTTGTCCGACGTACTGTGACAGTGTTAAACTAACGTTTTAAGTCCAAAAGTGCTGTGGCTAAGACTGTTTTAAAATATAACAAATAAAACCCGACGTACTGTGGTTTTGTCCAACGTACTGTGACTATGTTACATTTTAAACTGTTTGTGAGTTTGTGAGTGTTACTGTTTGCGAGTGAAAGTGTTTGTGAGGGTTATTGTTTGTGAGTGTTAGAGTGAGTGTTTGTGAGTGGTACTGTTTGTGAGTTGTGAGTGTTAAGTGTTACTATAGTTGAACTCAAGGCCAGACGGAGTGTGACTGTGTCCGAAGCAGTGAGACTTTTTGAGTTCAAAAGCCCGAAGTATTGTGGCTGTTTTGTTCATTTGCGTCCGAAGTACTGGAGCTGTGAATAAATAGATTAACGGTTAACTAGACAACCTGTAGTCACAGAAACTGTGTAAAGTTTAAAGACTAAGATTTAAAGAAAGCTGTGAGTTTGTAAAAATGGAACAGCTAATTGTTAAGTACATCGCTAAACACGGTTCTCAGGGAATGTTTGATGGAATAGAGAACATTGTTGATAAACCGTATGAGTGGGCTATTTCTAAGTTTGAAAATGATCCCAAAATGCCCAAGAACAAAAAAGGAAAAATTGCCAATGCACTGCAAGCAGTTCTTGCATCGTATAAGGTCACTAGAAAGGCTTTAAATACATTAAAGGCTGAAAACGAGCAACTGCAATCTAGACTAGATGATGGGATAATCTCTAAAAGAGATTACCAGACTAGTGAGATAATCTGGAAGGAAGACAAGATTAGGATGCAGAGTGAGCTTGCACGTCTTAAAACTAACAACAGCATGCTTAGTTCATCTGTGGAAAAATTGTTCAAAGATTTAGAAGAAGCAAAGTCTGCTTGTCAATTTTTGATAAAAAACGGCACAACTGAACCGATCAGCAGTAAGACATCTGTATGTGGCATGTGGAGTAATCAAGTTCCTGAAATGTTAGACAGTGATGAGAACTCAGAAAGAGATTCTCAGTCAGTCAGGAGTCAATACTCTGGCTGTACAGTTAAGTTCCCCATGGCTCCAGTTCACTTGACTACAACTATGCGTGCTAATGAAGGAGCGGAGGAACCAATGACGTCTACTATGGTCAGAGGGTTTAGTCCCAATGAGCTCGAAGCTGTGATTAAAAGTATTGGTAAATTTGACCCTGCCAAACAAGATCCACTAGATTTTCTTAAAGTCCTGGAGCAATATGCAGACATTTACAAATTCACAGATGGTGATGCGTGTGTGTTGTTGATTATGTGTTTGCCTGACACTTTGTCTGGAGCATTAAATCAGAAAGTCAAAACTAAGACCGCCAATAAGTTAGAGAGGAAACAGGCCCTGCTTGAAGTCCTAGGAGTGACGTCCATTAACTGGGATAAAATATCTGATGTACACATGAGGAAAGGAGAGCATCCAGTGGCATTTTCGGAGCGATTATTGGAGGCATTCAAAACTTTCAGTGGTAATCCTGACATCACTCAGGATGATGCCAGTTTTAAATCTGCTTTGCTGAGCAAATGTGATACACCCACCCGTTCTGCTGTGACAATGTTTGTAACCCACTTATCTGAATTTAAGGATATCATTGAAAAAATGACCCAGTTTTACAACAATAACACAAATGCAAAGAAATCTCATGCTGTATCAGTGGTAGGTGTTAGGAAGCCCTATCAGAATAATGGTCGCAGGGTTTCCTGGAAAAATGAGAACTACTCTGTTGTTGATAAAGAGGAAAGACCACCTCCTTTCAACCCTGATAACCACACAGGGTGTTACTCATGTGGCCAAGAAGGACATACCTCAAGGGAATGTAAATATTCCCTTCAGAGAACAAGCTCCAAAGTTGATCTGCATCAATTACAAGCCACAGTAAACCGGCTAAGCAAAGAGAATGAGGAACTGCGTTTTCGTATGGAAAAACAAAACTCTCAAACCAAATCTTCTTCAGCATAGGATTCCCAGGCCTCCATAACACATGTAGCACCCCTGTTGAGAGACAGACACGGTAGACCAATTGTAAACGTTGCTGTTGGAGGCCGAAGCAATGATTGGTTAGTGGACTCTGGTGCTTCATTAACAATTCTTCATTCAGATAATCCCCCACAGAATGGTAAAAACACACTGACACTAGAAGGTTTTGATGGAACGATCTCTCTAGCATCACAAACGGATAAAATGTCATTTCGAATAGGCAAAGATGAATTTAAACACAAAGCATGGCTAAGTAGAACTGGTGATGGTCACAGTATTTTAGGCTCTGACATTATGACTGAGCGTGGTTATGTTATTGATTATGGCAATAATTGTATCTGGCGTAACCCTCAGAGGGAAGACAAGGTTGTGGAAATTTCAGATGTGCATGCGGTACATGCAATCAGAAAGTCAGAAGATTATGATTTAGAGACGTTGTTATCGGTTGATGATCCTGAGTTATCAGATGTTTTAAATCAAAACAGAGGTGTTTTTGCAAGATCAAAACATGATTGTGGCCGAATTGATACAAGTGTGATGGAAGTGGAGATTCAAGGAAGTGACCCACCCTCCCTTAGGCAGTACAATTATCCTGAGGAGGCGAACCCATGTATACAGCGTACTGTGGATTCTCTACTAGCACAAGGTGTTATTAGACCTTGCTTTTCTCCATCATTAGCCCCAATCTGGCCTGTTCGCAAACCAGATAATTCCTGGAGATTATGTATAGACTACCGGGAGCTGAATAAATGCACTCAGACTTGTGCACCTGTAGTGGCCTCCACGCCGGATGTGTTAGCATCTCTCTTACCAGAGGCTAGTTATTACTCAGCTCTTGATGTGTCTAATGGGTTTTGGTCTATTCCATTACACCCAGAGTGTCAATACAAGTTTGCATTTAAGTTCAAAAACACGCAATACACATGGAATGTTCTCCCCCAAGGTTTTGTAAACTCTCCTACTCTCTTTCACCAGTGCTTGGCTAAGATTCTTGAACGGTTTTCTAAACCTGAATGTTTGGTTCAGTACGTGGATGACATGTTGTTACAGACGGCCACCAGGGAAGAACATCTCACATTGCTGGCAGAATTGCTTCAAATACTGAGAGAGGCAGGACTCAAATTGAATCCAAAAAAAGCTCAGTTACTTAAACCAGAAGTCACTTATCTAGGCATCAAGATAAGCAAAGGGGGGCGTACCCCTGACCCACACAAGGTAGAGACAATTCAGAGACTTCCGGTACCAGTATCAGTGACAGCTTTAAGGTCATTTCTAGGCATAGTAGGATTTTGTCGAGAATTCATTGAGGGCTTTGCGGACATTGCAAGGCCTCTGAACACCCTACTGTCAGGGAATAAGAAGAAGAAGGATTCCTTGACTTGGGGGCCTGAACATCAGACAGCATTTGAAACATTGAAAACAGCATTAATTGATGCTCCAGCTTTACGTAACCCTGATAGAACACAACCGTTTATTTTACAAACTGCTGCAACAGAGGAGGCAATTTCAGCTGTTCTCCTTCAAGAAGTGCAGGGAACATTGCGGCCCATTGCTTATGCGTCTCGAGTACTTTCCCCAGTGGAAAAAACTTTTGATTTGTGTACCCGACACCTTCTGTCTGTTCACTGGGCAATGTCACATTTTGAGTACATATATGGTTTCAATCACGTCACCCTACATACCCCACATACACCACTGCAACTTCTTCTCAATGGAAAGGTTAAGGGAGTGTCTAGTGCTAGACTAGGCAGGTGGACATTAGATTTAGGATCTAAGAATTTGACAACTGTGTACAAACCCCACTCAATGCTACCCCGAACACTCTTGTATGAAGGTACGCCACACACTTGTGAAAATGAACACACTCGGTCTCCTGGGAGTGTTTTTGAAGTAAGGGCTATTGAAGGAGCTGTGGATGTGTATGTTGATGGTTCTAGATACTGGCGAGATGGGCAATACCATACTGGTTTTGCCATTCATTCTGATAGAGGAGATTTCCTGTACAAATGTCCGGCTCAGTTTTCAGCACAGAAAGCAGAAGTAACAGCGGTACTACAGGTATTAAATGTTATCCCTGATTCAGACTTGAATATCTATTCAGATTCGGCATTTGTTGTTAATTCCCTTACAGAGTATTTGCCAATTTGGCAGAAAAGGGGTTTTACTAGTGCGGATGGTCAACCTTTGGTGCATTGTGGCCCTATTCAAGCTTTGTGGTCAGTTGCAAAGAATAGTACCCAAAGGATTGCAGTGTTGAAAGTCAAAGCCCACCAAAAGAAAGGGACAGACAAGCACGGTGATGGAAATTTGTTGGTTGATGAGCTAGCAAAGAAGGCTGCTGTGGAAGGAACAACAGTTTCAGATATCACAGTACAAGACGTAATTGCAACCATTAACATTAGAGACCCAGTTGATCTGAAAAGAGCTCAACAATGTGACCCATTAATAACAGAAGCAATCAGAATCAAGAAAAATGAACAAAGGATTGTGGTTGGCCCATTTGCCCAGTATGATACACATTTGCTGGTACATGATGACATTCTGTTGTATAAATGTAAAGACACTCCAGTGTGGGTTCCACCTACAGGATTGCGGACTGATATTTTGTATCATATCCACAATCAGGGGGGACACTTAGGTGTAACAAAAGTGAACGACAGGATAGGAAATATGTTCTGGTGGCCAGGAATGGATAAGGATGTGAAAGATTACTGTGCAAATTGTTTAACATGTGCTCAAATTAACCCATCATCGGTTAAAAAGAAGGGCTCTTTAAGACCGACATGCCTTGCTGAAGGCCCATGGACAAATCTCCAGATTGATTATATTGGTCCTCTACCTGCAGCAAAAGGTGGATATAGGTATATTCTAGTGGTTATTGACACATTTAGCAAATGGATTGAGGCATTTCCTATCAAGTCTGACACAGCATCTAACACTGCACGAGTACTGTGGGAGCAAATTTACTGTAGATTTGGCCTCCCTCTGAGTCTGGAAAGTGATAGAGGTACCCATTTCACTGGGAAAATTCATACGGATCTTGCCAAACTGCTTGGAATAAAGCATCGGCTTCATATAGCACACCACCCACAATCCTCAGGAGGAGTAGAGAGATCAAACCGAACACTGAAAACAGCTCTGAAGAAAATGGTGTTGGAAAACGGCCCCAATTGGGCTCAGAACCTTCCAAGCATATTAATGTCAGTAAGAGGAGTCGTCCACAAAAGCACAGGTTATAGTCCCCATGAGTTGATGACAGGAAGAAAAATGAGACTACCTGAACACCTTTTCTTTGAAATCCCCAAACCAATGATTGAAGGGTGGACATCCGAGACATTTTTAAAGAATCTGTGTTGCTCTTTACCTGCCATGTGTAACCAAGCTGCACAGCAGATTGGACTCAGTCAAAGATACAACAAGATGTATTATGATCAGGATGTACACAATCATAAATTTGAGCTTGGTGATGTAGTCATGGTAAAGAACTATCATCATGAGGGTCCCTGGACCGCTAACTGGGCAGGACCATACACAGTGATTGACAAATGTGGAGATACCGTCTACAAAGTCTGTCATAAAACTAAAAACCGACAACCAGTGAAGAAATGGTTTCACATTGATCAACTGAAACCATACAAAGGTGCAGATGGCACTCTTACAGAGCCATTGCCAACAAAAAGTTAAAACTGAATATCGTATTAGGACCAAGTTAAGAAAATGTGTCCTATACTGTGAAAAAGGGGGGAGGGGCATTGTTTTTTTGTACATTGTTTTGTGTGTGCTTGGTTTTTCAGAATTTCCTGACTAAAAGGAAAAAATGTGGCGATGGGTCCAAGCAGTGGTCCTTCCGATGATGATAATGACGCAAGAGTGTCCCGACCTGCAACCAGCTCCTACTTCTGGCGTGATGACGAGACCATATCCAGGGGTGCTGATCAACAACCTCCAGTGGATCCACGTTCCAGTACTCGCCAATCTAACTGCGTGGTCTCCAGATTTGGATGAGCGATGCCGGGGAGAGAGTGTAACAGAAATGTACAAAGATCTTCTGACAACGGCCTTCCTGAGATACCACGGCGCTGTAGCTACCAGCTCATCCACAGAGCAGATGCTGGAAGAACATCCAAAAGAACACATGGAGGATAGCTCTTCTAGACGAAAGTTGTTAGGATTTGTTGACAGTATGCTTGGAGCCACTGGAACGGGTTTGGGTATATCCAATTGGATAAGTGCTCAGGAACTTAGACAAAATGAACTCAAACTAAAAGCTCTCATCGGACAGCAGGTTCTGCAAACAGATGCTTACCTGCAAGAGGGACTAAGCGAAGAAAGGGAAACTGTCCAGGAGGTACACACTATTGCATCCGCACTCTCCATCATAGCTCAACATACAAAAAAGGCATTCAATACTATGCAGAAACAGTTATACTGCTCACAGTTTGCCTCCATTAAGCATCAGGAAATCACCCAAATTCTGAATGAAGTATTGGCCGGAAAGGTCCCGCCTACTCTCTTCACTGAGGAAGTCTTTATGAAGTGGTTTGGACTGAAAGACTGTTTTAACTCTACCTCGGATAATTTAAAGACTTTTATGGATAAATTGGGTAAATGCAAATTGCCTATCCCATACAGTTACATCATCCAAATGGCCAGGATTTCTTCTCATCCTATTCCTGCTGGATTTTATAGCCCTTTGGATTATGGTCCTTTAATGGAAGGTATACACTTGCCATTCACTCGCCGTGGAGGTGAACCATCAAAATCCACCAACAGAGTTCCACCCATTCAGATCTTGAGGTGGTGGAATGAGACTGTGATCAATAAACCTAAGGACACTTCTTGGGCCTGCTCGGCTGGTAATAGTTTTGAAAGATTTGGTTGTTTTATGAGACAAATGTATGCTATGCTTTTGACTATTTCTGTCCCAGTTTTTCAAAAAGAGCAAATGTTTGAAAGGATCCTGAGTGTGGACAATCTGGGAATATTACAGGAAAATGTGTTAAAGGAGAGAAGGAATCTACCCAGATTTATCACACAGTTACCATCAGGAGAATGGCGAGGATTGAACACAGAGTGTTGTGACAAAACTCCATTTGGGTTTATTTGTGAATGTGACGCCTTGGAAAAACAACCATTATGTGGGGCACCCCAAACTAATTATGAGACTTGTGAAATCCATCTAACGCATGTTCACAATAATTTTACAAGAGTAATAGTTTCAAACAGGAAAACATGTGTCACCACAACTCTCAATCACTTTTCTGTCTTTGTTAATGATAACCAGACACTTTGTCAGATTAACGACACCTCATTTTGTATAACACCAGATACAGCTTGGTCAATAGGAAAGTATTACTTCCCATATGTGAATATTACCCAACAAACACTATCACTGAATCCAGAGGAACAACTAGGTTTTGTGGAAGATATCCCCGAATTTGATTTTGAGTTACCAAAGTTGGATAATATGCTAATGTCACTAATGCAGAGAAAAGACGACCATATTGTTAAAGCTCAACAAGGTCTTGTGGGAAAAGATAATGTTTTGACTAAACAAATGCATGGTGGTGATTTGGTTATTGCCTATTCTGATCTGATTTGGGATGTAACTTTCAAAACTGCTGTGTGTGTATGCATCTTTCTCATTCTTTGTCAATGCATGATGTTAGGTTGTATGTGTACCATATTGAAACGACAGATTGCAGATAATTCAATGATCAATGTGGGACGTTCCCGTTGGCTGTGATGGTTTCTGAATGTCTCTGCTCCAAACCCAAGTAATATTTTACATAGAACCAAATTTTAAGAAGAAAACCTTGATAAGTTTGCCTTATGGAATGGAGCTAAAACCAGTGTGCGTGAGGTGAAGTTTCTATGACGGGTAAGATTCTCTGAGGGCCGAAGGGGAACAACCTAAGGCAGGGCTTCACCGACACTGGGCACCTGCCCAAAATGGGAGGTGTGATCTGTATTAAGGAAGTGATGTGATGCTTCAGGGCCAAAAGCATCAAAGGGGGGACTGTAAGAAATTACAGAAATTGCACCCAAATTCCACTCCAAGATACACATCTAAAAGAGCTCATTCCTAAAAAGGTTTAAGTATCATAAGGTAATACGTTTAGGACTCTAAACGTATAAAGTTGATTCAATTATAAATATGGGAACGGCAGCAGGACATTAAGCTTCACCACGAACAAAGGGTCTATGTGACTGCGATTACCATTTAAAGTGACCACTTGGTTGATAACAACTGTAACAATACCAAGCCAAGGTCTACGTGGCCGCGATTACCATTTAAAGTGACCACTTGGTTGATAACAACTGTAACAATACCAAGACAAGGTGTACGTGACCATGATTAACATTTAAAGACAATCAGCTAGACAACAAGGTGTAGCCCAGCCATTTGGGAGACATTCAATTCTTACACTCAACACACATTCAAAGCGGAACTTCATTTAAATTACCAAAAGGGAAAACTGTATATAATGCTTGAGCAGGATTTGCTCTGGGTTCTGATTGACTCCGATGAACCCAAAGTACGTCAGGTATTTTGTCACTGCTATGCTGGAATAAACTTCTTGTTCTTCATTAAGATCTTCAACATCATCGTCTTATTTTTACACTACGCATTTTTTATTTCTTACAATTCATAATATTGCACAATATTGTTATTTGCACTCCCAAACTTTATGTACATAACTGATCAGTCATATTCTATATTCATATTTAACACTCATTCTGTCTATATTGTATCTCATCTGCATTGTATTGTATAGTATAGTGTTATTTATGTCTGTACTGAGAGTCACAAACAGCTGTAACCAAATTCCTTGTGTGTGTCAACACAATTGGCCAATAAACCTGATTCTGATTATGATGTGGTAATCTGTTGGACTACCAATTGGAAGGTTGTGAGTTCGATTCCTATGTCCACCAAGCTGCCACTGCTGGGCCCCTGAGCAAGGCCCTTAACCCTCAATTGTATAAAAATGAGATAAAATGTAAGTCGCTCTGGATAAGTGTGTCTACTAAATGTAAAGTAGTTTAGTTAAACGTCTAGCTTGTTAATAAACTAAAGAGTTGTATATGAGGCTCTATAACACTCACCTTGTCTCTGACAGCAGGCAGAAGGGCATTAAAGCAGGTGGCCAGAAACACACCACCTCCAAAAGAGTTGCTGAAGGAAACTGCCCTCCTGTAGCGCACAGCCTTGTCCAGGTCCGACTGCATCACTCTCACAGGGATGAGAATTCCCCCCAGCATCAGGACAAACATGCCCAAAAGGCACAGGATTTTAGCTACAACCATCTCCATGTTTCTGATTCTAATAGTAGGTTTATCAGGAAAACTGCAGCATGGCTTAACCAAAAACAGCCTCCTTTATCTCCATCAGACTCGAACACTATCCCTGATTGATCTGGAATAAACAGGAGTTACAGTTAATTCTGACCGTCATTATTTGTTTTTACTCTCAACTGATACAATGCAGAGCAGGCTAAGCACTGTGCTAGTCAAGAACATTGCTAGCAAAAATCAGTCCTATTTACGTGCTGACTTTAGCATTAATGCTAATTCGGTTTTCAGTTTTGTTGAAATATCTTATGTGCTAATTATTAAACTAAGAATCTGTCAGAATTCCTTGATATTGTTGATACAATCCTGGCTAGCTAGTAAGTGCTAAGAGCTATACGAGCTAACGCATTTTAAGCTGCCTACAAATCTAAAATCTGGTACCAAGATGGATTTAAACCGAATAAGGTTAAGATGATAAACGTCTCCTTGTTGTTACCTGCATTTTCCTGCTTACTTCCGTTTGTACAAGAACCTGTCCGGTTTCTATTCGCTGGTGTGGCTGAATGTCAAATAGCTCCCTGCTCCCTATGTAGGCGCCCTAAACGAGTCTAACCCTATTCTGTAAAGTGGAATAACAATAATACTGTGCTCGTGTCTTCATAAGGGAACATTTGAAGACTTTAGCAGGAAGGAATTAATGTGAAGTCTCTTATGAACTCAGACAGAAAGACTCTAAACTGTTAGATCTTCAGGAGCTCTTGGTTGCACAAAATTACACTTGACTACAAACTGTTGTAGAAAGGACATTATTTAATTTACATTATTTTTTGTCACCCAAATGATGATGGATTCCCTTCTGAACCTTCTTCCTCATATCAGGGAGTTTCTTTCCTTCTTACCGTCACCTCAGGCTTACTCATTGGGGGATACACAATAGAGATAAATAGTAATTTAATTTGAAACTGTTCCATTTTTATTTTGTTTCCTTTCCAAACCTTCTTCCTCATATCATTTCAGGGAGTTTTTCCTTACCGTCAGCTCAGGCTTGCTCGTTTGCGATACATTCATTCATTCATCTTCTACCGCTTATCCGAACTACCTCTGGTCACAGGGAGCCTGTGCCTATCTCAGGCGTCATCGGGCATCAAGGCAGGATACACCCTGGACGGAGTGCCAACCCATCGCAGGGCACACACACACACACTCTCATTCACACACTACGGACAATTTTCCAGAGATGCCAATCAACCTACCATGCATGTCTTTGGACTGGGGGAGGAAACCGGAGTACCCGGAGGAAACCCCCGAGGCACGGGGAGAACATACAAACTCCACACACACACAAGGTGGAGGCGGGAATCGAACCCCGACCCTTGGAGGTGTGAGGCGAACGTGCTAACCACTAAGCCACCGTGCCCCCTTTGTTTGCGATACATGTTAGAGATAAATAGTAAAATAATTGTAAACTTTACCATTTTTATTCTGTTTCTTTGCTTCTGTAAAGATGTTTTGAGACAATGTCAATTGTTAATACAAATAAACTGAATTGAATTAATACTTCCATGTACTCCCTGTCTGTCCCAACATCCCATCCTGTTATAGTAGTTTGCCATGAACAATAAATGGAAAAAAAAAATTACAGCATGACCTTTGGCAAAACCTTCTGCAGCACATTCAACATTCCTTTTGATCACAACAGTCATATCCTACTTGAAATGTGACATTTAATTTCCATATCAATAGTGTACATATCTTTTACAAACTCTTCTTCTCACATAAAGACAGCTTGTTACTGCAGGACGGAAATCGTCGTGTTGATCCGGTCCACGATGCACTGACTCTTTTATGATGACTCCATTAGCATGTATTGGTTACACAGAAATGATAATAATAATCCAGGGTGATGTTTTTTGTACATCTATACAGTTTTCTTTTAGCAACTAGGTGGCCAAATACAACCTAAGAATTTTGGCTACATTGGTTTCTTCAAAGACAGGCAATGCAGGGAGGACAACAGCTGCACACGCATGCTCTCCATGTGATGTCGAATTGGTTTAGTCCCTGGAGTTGTAAATACAATAGATCTTAAAAAGATAGAAAGAAAAAGCGAGCCAGCCTTCTCTGTGTTCCTCATTATGACTCTTCATCTATAGTGGAGAAGAGAAAAAAAAAAGAAGTATAAAATATTATCATGGAGGGTGTTTTTGGACTAAAATTAGAAAGTGTAAAAGTGAATAAACAGTCAAAAGTGAATAATCATATGTATGCTTGTATAACAAATGCATTGTAATAATTATGTAATATTTCTACATCTATTTCCTTTACAAAATATAAGATGTAATACTTTAGTCATTATTTCCTCCTCCACTCTGTCGAGTGCTGTAGTGCAGGAAAATGGCTGACCTGTGGATTATGACTTGAATAGATGTTTCAGATTGGCCAAAAGTTATTAGGAACATTAACCATTTACACTTACCTAGTTACCAATCCATTTTCTATGTTCTGTAAATAATAAACAAACAGAGCCTGAGTCCCATCCCTTATGGTCTTTATAATTTGATAGTATGGTGGAGGTCATATTCTAGCTCTGGGTATTTGTGCTGCTTCAAGCTACAGTGCTGTATTTTCAACAGTCAGGATAGCGATTAGTATTCAGTTTGCTCTTCAAATTAGCAGTCACAGACATGCTCGAAATATTTCACTGATGAGATGTTCTTTTTAGGCTTAAAGGCCTTTCCCTTTTCCTCTGAATACTTTCCTCATTCCAAAACTCTAATGCAAGCTAATCTTTGTCTAATCCGCCAGTTGTTCCAGAGCACTACTTAAACTGCCCTGCCCTAGCCCTGTTTCCTAAATCACCTTGTAAACATTGCTAGGACACACTGCATCAAGCCAAGAAGCTAAATTTGGCTGAATTTTCGAGCAGCACAATGATCCAAAACATACGTCCAAATCCACACAAAAATGATTTGATCACTTAATCAAGCCTGATGTCTGCAAACCTAAACACAAATCAAAACCTGCAGTATAAGCTGAAAAAGTAGGACCATGGAGTATGTGGAGAGATTGTCTATTGAGAAATTTCAGATTCATTGCTCTTTATTTTCCAATATTGCATCATTAAGCATTTTAGAAGACTCAGTGCTGTTGTACTAAAATACTACCTTATTTTATCATTTTTCTTCAAATAAATTTTATTAAATGTTAGTAGCCAGCTAATTAACCACATACAGATTTTTTTTGGTAAAAATTTTCACCAAAAGTGCCAATATTTATGGAGCTGTTTATATGCACTAGTCCCTCAATAAAAAGAGAGCACTTAATCAGAAATGAGAAATTCTAACCGCTTCAAGTGTCATTGTTCTTCATTACTTGCACTAGGGGGGCGGCTCCGGATTTGACTCCTTAACTGCTCAATGAGCTCAGGGTTCTGCTGCTGCATTTGCTGTGCAAACTGCTGGCCACTGTGCAGAAAAAAAAGAAACATTTTTTTTAAATATAAAAGCCCCATCTTACCCTACATGAGCAATAGAATTTGTTAGAAAAATAGAGGCAAGGCATGCAATCCTTACGCTTGAATAAGGCCTGATATGTCGTTTGGTGGTCCGGGGGTTGGAGCTGCAGTGCTACCCATAGGTGCGTAACCTCCAGTCATCATCCCTGACACCCTTGAAGAGATCACCATTGAGCAACATTAGAAAAATCTAAATGTAAATATTATTCTGATGTAAACACACACTATTGTGGTTATGAATGGTGCTATTATTAGTCGAGTCAAGAAGCTTTTATTATCATTTTAACCATATCTAAAACTCACTAAGTACTGTGTCAGCTATATGTAGTAGAAATGAAAAAGGCTTATTGACTTGACATTAATAATATCACCAATCATAACTGCAATATTGTAATCTATTCCAGCTTTACTTAAATGGCTGTTCTGCTATACTGCTAATGATGAGCATGTTTGCTAGTCAGTGGCACACAAACATAAATAAAAATCATACTCACAGTTGTTGTACTTGTGGGTTATTCATCAGATTAGAAGCCTGAAAAACAAAACATCATCAGTAATGCTATCAACTCCCTCTAAAGCTGATATACACTACATGGCCAAATGTTTTGTAGACGCCTGCCCGTCACACTGATATGTGGTCTTGCCCATACTGTTGCCACAATCAACACTTCTGGTATGAACTGGAAAACAATCTGCATCCCATACACACTAACAAGAATTCCAAAAAGATGAGATAATTACACTAGCAACATGGGACTAAATATGGAATATGGTGTTTAAAAGCATACGAGGGTGACTGTCAGGTGTCCACAAACTTTTACCTATATGAGGCAAGAAAACCCACCATGCTCATGAAACCTGGATTACTGAGCAAACCAGCAAGGTCAACACCACCTGTCTGCAACAGAGAAAATGTACAAGACAGTGAATTGAACCGTCCATTCCATTTCCCAGCAAGCGATTGTATTCAGAGGTTATAAGAACTCACTGGGCTTGGAGTTTCTTTCATTTTTTGCTCAGCAATTTTCAAATTTGTTTTGTACATTTCATTCTCAGGGTCCAGTTCCAGGGCTTTCTTGTAGTAGCCCACAGCCTCGTTATGTTTGTTCAAACTGGAAAGTGCCAGCCTGATTATGAGAAGAAAGCGTAACAGATCTTATTACTTTAATATCACATTATACAAGGCTTCAGTTCAGTTGACACACAGCTCCAGAACCATTTAAAAGCGTAGCATAGGTAAAATAAGTAAAAGGTAAAATAGTCCTGTACACAAAGAAATAGAACACTGAAACTACCCTTAAACAATGGGATATTTTGAAAATATTTTTTTACTCTTTAAACACAATTGGCCTCATTTATGCTACAAGACTAGAATAAATGTATGTATAAGGTTGAGCTTTGGTGTTTTTCTCGGTGACATAAAATGTTAATTAGCGGTGAGAGGAACGCAGGAGTGAGCATGGGAAACCTTCCCAACATTATGAGATTTAGCACTCGCGAAACATCTCCAAATACATCAGTTTGAGAAAGATTATCGAGTTTAAGTTTTGTCTCGCTTCTACCATTTTGCTACTAATATATGAAACTAACATTATTATTACAGGAAGGCTGGAGGATAAAACTATTTAGGTTGATGATAACCTCAGAATAGGTGGAAAATGCACATGTATGGCAGAGCTCACAATTTAAATCGTAATTAATTCATCATTACCACAAAATGCTTACTGACTGATGTTGGATTTCTTTCATTATACAAGGAATGACATAAATAAAAGCAGGCAATTAAATAAAATAATTTATGCAGAAAGAGCAAGAACGAGAGAGAGAGAGAGAGAGAGAGAGAGAGAGAGAGAGAGAGAGAGCGCTAACTATCCAGGACATTAAAAATGTTATTATTATTCTAATGCTACTTAAAGGTTAACTGACATAAGTGCATTACAAGCATATCTGAATTGCTTTAATAATGCTCCAGAACATGATGATAAACATGTAGTTTAATAAAGACATGATTTGCATTATCTTTGGCAAGAGCTAAAATGCAAATAAAATTCAAAAATAAAAAAAGTGTGACCTAACAAGCCAGTTATATCTTATTGTCTTACCCCATTCGTCCATATGCTTTACTGTAGTTTGGATCAATTCCGATTGCACGCTCACAATCTTGAACTGCTCCAGCATAGTTACCAAGTTTGCTGTATGCAGCAGCTCTACAGACCGCAAAACAAGCACAAGGCTTTAAATACAGAACATAATTCGAATCCTACTGATACTGGTTTGAAGAAACTTGAGGCATTACCTGTTGCAATAGTAAACTGCATTCTGTGGGTTAATCTGAATGGCTTTTGAGTAGAATTCCACCGCCGCACTGAAGTTTTCCACCTTCATTTGCTCATTACCTATATGAAATGTATTATTTAATTATTAGCAGTAACCAGAATTGTACTAAATAGTGTAGTATAGTTTTTTTTCTTATCTGGTAACTGCTTCTTCCCAAGCACAAGACCTTTATCCAACACACCAGTAAACCTATTCACCTATTACAAAGCCTTTACTACTCTTTAATATTTTTCAGTTAAGTATAGAAATAAACAACACTAAGGAAAATCTAGTAGGACACCAGATGTAATATCCATACCATCACTTTTCAGTTGTTCTGCTTCTGCTAGCTGATCCTCTGTAGGTGAACTGGTGGCTGAAGTGACTTTAACCTGAGGCGTATCTGCTACCTGAAAAATAACATTTAGAAGTGTAAATAAATTAACTATAAATTAACTTCAACAAATTGAATTTCTAAGACGACTCTGTGTAAGCTAAATGGCCAAAGGTTTGTGGATGCCTGATGAAATCACACTCTTGTGTGCTTGCTGAACATCCATTCCAGATGAAGTGCTCAGCTGTGCGGATTTGCCCTTTTTGACCATAAAAGTGGTTGCACTGGCATTAGCTTATGAGTGTAATGGACATGTGTCCACAGGCTTTTAGCCAAATAGCATAAATTACCTTGACATTTGCTGCTGCAAATAATTCTGGCAATGTCTCACAAACTGCTAAACTCTGGTCCTCGGTTGAGACACCAAATGCAGTCTCCAGACACTGTATGGCAACTGGAAAGCAGTTTCAGGAGCAATTACACATCAACGTTACAACCTTAATCTAAAAAAAAAAAATAAACGTAAGCCTCTTCCAAGGTGTACCTTCTAAACTTTCTTGGGCATCTGATGACAAGCCCCCAGACGTTAGCTGGTCGTGGAGGAACTGGATAATGGAGTAAGCAAGACGCTTTGTGTCTGTCATTGTTGGTTGGCTATTAGGACCTATCCAGGTATTTATAGAAAACTGAAAAGCAAAGAAAGAACAAATGAAGACATAATGTAATCAAAAGAAATGTAATAAATCCATTATGGCAATCTTGAACTATAAAACTCAAGCTGCAATTACAAATGATTTTGCCCTGACAGAGCTGTTGACAGCTGCCTGTGATCTACATGACAAAGTCTTCATATCAATAAGTGTAAACATACAGCTACCAAGACGTGGCTCATCTCCTAGATAAATAACAAATGACACAAAGCCTGGATTGCATTTAATGTACGTTTAAATGTACAGGAACGCAAACAACTGCTGCTGCTTATTCGCATGAGCTGACCTCACACATGGAATGTTCTAGTAAACAAAGCTAGTTTCGATTGAGCTGTGGGGCCGAATACAATGCTAGGTTTCTATACGAGCTAAAAGCTACAAGTAGAAGGATTCGTTCATTTATCTAAAAGTCAGCGTACGGAATCAGAAGAACGCTGCTAGCGTTATTTAGCTAGCAAACCTGCTACAGCAGCAGCAGCTCCATGTCAGGTAACTAGCATCGTTGCTAGCCGGCTAGCAGACCTTTATCTCCGTTGCTAGCCACCAAAAAAAACAGAGATTATTAGCATTTATAACAACAGGCGTCATAAGAAAGTGTGAACATAACGTACGCAGAGCTGTTAGCAGTAAATGACACGTCTGAGAGCTTAGTGCGGGTTTATAAACAACTACTTTACACAACAACGACTGCACTACTTACTAACGTCCCACTGCACGAGCGCCTCTCCGCTGGTTCACTGAGTGATTCGCGAGCTGGCCCTGTCGCACGAAGCCCCGCCCACTTTAGTGAAACGTCATCACGCTGACCTGCCTTTCTTCCTCTTCCTTGATCAGCGCCTCAGACAACAGATCGGTGTATAAATCGCCACCTCTTGGTAAGGAGTGTGCATAAGAACGTTTTCTACAAGAAAAATCATGGACATTCATAAGGAGTCGGTTCACCCTTAGGAGAAGGAGTCGGTTCACAAGTCGGTTTTCTCCTAAACCATGTTGGGTTTAGGAGATCAGGGATGAGGTCAGAGTTCCAGCTCGAGTCGGTTCACGAGTCGGTTCTCTCAGGGATGAGGTCAGAGTTCCAGCTCATCACAAAAATGTTCAGTGGGGTTGAGGTCAGGGTTCTGTGCAGAAAATTAAGAACAGGGATACCATGGTCCTTAAACCAGGTACTGGTAACTTTGGCACTGTGTGCAGGTGCCAGGTCCTGTTGGAAAATGAAATCTGCATCTCCATAAAGTTTGTCAGCAGCAGGAAGCATGTGCCAAAGCTACCAGTACTTGGTTTAAGGACCATGGTATCCCTGTTCTTAATTGACCAGCAAACTCGCCTGACCTTAACCCCATAAAAAATCTATGGTGTATTGTGAAGAGGAAGATACAATATGCCAGACCTAACAATGCAGAAGAGCTGAAGGCCACTATCAGAGCAACGTGGGCTCTCATAACACCTGAGCAGTGCCACAGACTGATCGACTCCATGCCACGCCGCATTGCTGCAGTAATTCAGGCAAAAGGAGCCCCAACTAAGTATTGAGTGCTGTACATGCTCATACTTTTCAGTTGGCCCAGATTTCTAAAAATCCTTTCTTTGTATTGGTCTTAAGTAATATTCTAATTTTCTGAGATACTGAATTTGGGATTTTCCTTAGGTTGTCAGTTATAATCATCAAAATTAAAAGAAATAAACATTTGAAATATATCAGTCTGTATGTAATGAATGAGTATAATATACAAGCTTCACTTTTTGAATGAAATTAGTGAAATAAATCAACTTTTTGATGATAATCTAATTATTTGACCAGCACCTGTATATACTGAGAAATAAACAATAGGTCTATACTTTACTTGCAACATTATCAAAGCGATTACTAGCACACCATGCAAACTGTTCACTTTATACAGCAGGCTCCCTACAGAAGGGTCCTTCTCATCCTGGACATCACTTTGGACACTCTGGACATTGCTACTTTACTGCAGTTATGGTTTTGTTTTGTTTTTCACTGCTCAAAATTGTAAGTAAATTGCACTTTAAGGACTGCTTTAATTTTGCTGTACTCAGTATAATAATAATAATAATAATAATAATAATAATAATAATAATAATCTTGAATCTTTACATCTTCGTTGCATTCACACTAGTTGATTCTGATATAAGATCATAGATCTTATAATCTGCAAAGAAAATGACAAATATGTCTTTACGTCCTACGTGAGCACACAATATAAACTGTGAAACATATGATTGCATAATGCTAATAGTGCTCCATGATACACAGACGCTCTATGGGAATATTGACGTATGTTTGGTCCAATCAGAGCGCAGGATGACGGATGGGCGGGGATTGACTCTGTATTGAACTTTAGCACGCTGATAGTGAAGCAACTCGGGGTGTTTTAGCTTATAAACCGTATGAATAATGGCACCTACAGGTGAGTAACTCGGCTGCTGTTTTCATTATACGCCTTGTGTGATGTGAATGATAGAAATAGGTTGGTGAGGTGTGAATCAACACGATAACAACTAGCAAAGTGCTCAGCCGGCGTTACTCAATGCAGTTATTTCACCTGCTACCGAGTTAGCCAGCGGCTAGTTAGCTTAGCATAAGCATCAGCTTGGTGTAGTACATTACTACAGCTGCTGAGGGAACCGGGGATTTGTTCGTACATTTTAAACGTACTTCCAGTAGTTTGTAAAAACATCTCACTCTATCACTTCATAATATCTACCTTCAAGATCTCGAATATGTTAGTATTAATAATAAACGCTGCTGATTGAGTCGTTAGCAAAGGGCCATGTATCAAAGCTAGTCCTTGATATTGTCCATTCAGACTGAATTTCATACTGATATCTATTTAGTATTATTCCATTCTACAGTATCTGCTCCTTATATTATAGTATTTCAAGCATTTAACACAGCAGTTAAAATTTGAATAGTTTTTATTTTCTAAGGTAAATTTTATTAAAATGATTGATTGATGATAGGTTTCAGAGTGAAAATAGTCATTAAATTATCAACAAAAAATTCTCACATGTAGTGATATTTTTGCTATATGTTATTCCTTTGTTATTACAATAGTATTAATTAAATAGAGGAAAAAGTGAACAGCTCCTACCAAGTCCAGTCAACACACAGCAAATAATATCTGCACTGCATTATTGTTAAGTATTATCTAGTTCATTTCTATTGAACGTGATTGTCAGTTTTTACATTAAAATGAAACAATGTTGTTGTTCAGGCCAAGTAGAATTTGGTGACGGTGACCGAGTCTGTGCGGTAAATCGACTACGCTGGGATCTTAAACCAGATCAGATTCATCAGCTTACAGATGAGCTCATTGTCAACACCAAGAAAGTGTACGACATTGTCGGGGCTTTGGACCTGGCCAGTGTCAGTTATGAGAACACGCTGAAGGCCCTTGCTGATGTAGAGGTGGAGTACACAGGTAATCGTTTAGCTTTTATCAGTGTAACCACTACTCTTTTTATACATTTTTGTTTTTGTATATACTGTATATTATATTATGTCTTTATTCTTTTTATATATTTTTTCTGCTGTAACAGAGAAATAAAGGAATATCTTATCTGATCTTTATTACACTTTATTGTCATCATAAAGAGCTTCTGTGCACTTTTACACTCGTGTATAAGCAAAGACAAATGTGCAATGCGTCTAGACATAAACTTCACTAAATCTGTTCGTGACTATGTTCTCAATGAAGCATTCGAACTTGTTTTCAAGACTGAAAGGCCACTTTGAGCTTGATTGAAAACAAAGTTGTATATCGGATTTTTCAGTCACTATTGTAGTAAAAAGGAAAAAAGGCTGATTCATCAGGAGAGCTGAATGCAAAGCTATACACTGTTCAGCACTTTTTACATAAAGACTGGCTAACTGAGCCACTCAGCAATGCTTTGTGACGTCGCTTATTATAAAAGCAGAGGCACAATTTAAAGTGTAAATTGTTCAATTTCAAACAGATTGCAGCATAATTACAATACTTGCTTTTAATTGCAAATTTATAACTAATCACTCAACCACTGTAGAAGTGCAGTGAAGATTTAGAGAAATTAAAACTACTGTTCTAAATAAACTTGTTGGGAAGCTTGACCTGAGCCTTCAGTAGTTTTTCCAAGAGATATATAAAAATGCTTTCTGATCTAATTTGTCTATTTTAATTTCAAACGTTAAACGTCAAAACTTCAAACACGAGACATTAAAACCCACTCGCTCGTTTCTGCATCTTTTTTTTTCCATCCAAAGTCCAGCGGAACATGTTGGATTTCCCTCAGCATGTGTCTTCCTGTAAAGACGTGCGCACGGCCAGCACAGAGGCTGACAAGAAGCTCTCTGATTTTGATGTAGAGATGAGCATGAGGGAGGACGTGTACCAGAGGATTGTAGCTCTTCAGGTTGGTTCTCTGAGACTCTGCTGCTGTACTAATCCAAAAAATTAGAGAAATGTAGAATTTTTTTCCTCCTAGTAAAAAAAAAAACCAACAACTTATCATAGAATACAAATCTTTGCCCTTAAATGATATATTCTTTTCATTTAGTTACACATGAAACCTTATTTTCTCAGGAGAAGCTACAGGGTGAGAGTCTTACCCCCGAGGCTAAGAGATACATGGAAAGACTCATCACACTGGGAAATCGAAATGGACTTCATCTTCCTAAGGAGACACAAGAGGTCTGATTTCACAACAGTCACATCATTCTCTAAATACGTTTCTTAACACTTAATCGAGACGTAAAAGAAACCCGACAGAGCCAATGTATCGCCTGAAGAGCTTCTATTCCGTGTAACAGGAGATCAAGAAGATCAAGAAGAAACTGAGCACCATGTGTATTGATTTCAACAAGCATTTGAACGAGGACACCACTAATCTCTGTTTCACCCGGGAGGAGCTGGGTGAGTATGAAGCTTTGTGACGGTGATGATGACAACTTTCTTGTCTCTGTTTACTCGCCTACTGTTGCACCTGATCCTCGTAACAAGCTTTTAACCTTCTTAACGGTCTTTATCCTAGGTGGCCTTCCTGAAGATTTCCTCAACTCTTTAGAGAAGGATAAGACAGGAAAGCTAAAACTCACCCTCAAATACCCTCACTACTTTCCCACCATGAAGAAATGCTACGTTCCAGAGACACGCAGGAAACTAGAGGAAGCTTTCAATTCTCGGTGTAAAGAGGTTGGAATTCGGTTACTTTGCTACTCATCAGTGGTTCAAAATTATTAACAAAACGTTTCACGTTGAAGAGAGAGCCATAAAATCGATGGCTTATTAAAATTCTTCCTTATTAAAATATTTTTGATGCTACACAAAAACAAAAGTCAAAATGGTGACATGAAAATCCTGTTATATTGTATACACATACTGTGTGTGTGTGTGTGTGTGTGTTTTGGAAATATGTATACATGTAATCTATAAACCTGCCACCACTCCACGCTTTGGAGGACATTAAGTTACTTTCTTGGCAACATACAGAGTTTGCAAGTGATTCAAGCCCCGGAGTTCTATTAAAGCTTTAGAATATTGTGTTGAATTTAAAATTTCTTAAATCATACTTGTGTTTTTTCAGCGGTACACTGATCGCCTAACAGTTTTACAGAAAATGAAAAAAAAAACCCAAAAAGAAACAATTTAGCTTTAATGTGCACTTTGTTCACAGGAGAATTCGTCTATCCTGAAAGAGCTTGTGGAGTTGCGCTCTCAGAAAAGCGCTTTGCTGGGCTTTAGCACTCATGCTGACTTTGTGCTGGAAATGAATATGTCCAAATCTTCCAAGAAGGTCGCTACATTTCTCGGTAGGGAACAAGCACAATTAATTTAATTTGAAACTGTGGTTGTATTTCTGGCTTCCTCAGTTAATGTGCAGGATTTCAACCTTGGCATCACATCCAAAGCACCTGAGTTACATAACACCATGGTGTCAGGATTTTCATCCTCCTTCTTATTACATGCATATTGTGATAGCAAATACCAATACAATGTCCAGGTTTTCCATTTAGTATTTAAAGGATACTTTAAATACTCAAGTGAACAATGAACAGTACATGAACTTATTTACAATCTAAAATAAATTTTACATGTTAATTCTAAAGGACAACTGTGCAATACATTTGTTTTTGTTGCACCGATTCTGAAAGCTTGAATATATTTTGAAGCCTTAACTGTCTCTATCCTCGCTCCAGAGGAGCTGGCCCGTAAGCTGAAGCCGCTGGGCGAGGAAGAGCGTGCAGTCATGGTAAAGCTGAAGGAGAAGGACTGTGAGAAGAGGAAGTTGCCCCACAGCAATGAGCTTCATGCCTGGGACATGCGCTACTACATGACTCAGGTGGAGGAGACTCAATACGCTGTGGACCAGAACCAGCTGAAAGAGTATTTCCCCATGGAGGTGGTGACCCGTGGGCTTCTCGACATCTACCAGGAACTGCTGAACCTCTCCTTCCAGCAGGTCGAGGGCGCCCCCGTGTGGCACGATGATGTCACTCTGTATTGCGTTAAGGATCGCACCACTGGTCAGGTAGTGGGCCAGTTCTACCTAGACCTTTTCCCCAGGTATGAATAAAATGCTAAATCTTGAAATGCTAAAGTGCTTAGATCTGGACTTACAGTATGTTTGTCATGCAGTCTACCTCAGAAAGGGCAGGTCTGGCTTTAATCAGTTTAATTTAGTCTCCACCAATCAACCTGCAGATACGAGTAAAGACCACCTACAATATGTGCAATATATTAAACTTGCTTTAGGCTGTAACTAAACCATTTTTACTTTTTCACAGGGAATAGCTGATACACTGACTAAATCACAAGTATGTGTAGTGGCCTGAAAACTACTATACACTACTATATGATTTTCTGCAGATTGCCATTATCTGATCACAAACTGAACCTATCAGGCTTATGGCCATTTTGCTATGGCACATAGCCAGCCAACCACTTCAGCAAAGCATTATGCCCACTGGATCAGGAAATCACTTAGCTAGCAAGGTTGTAGACATATTTAGCCATTTTTATCTCTTCCTGACTCGTACATTTGATCTACTGCTGGCTTTTTACCCATCATGATCACTGCAGGAATATAGCCAAGCAAAAAAAACTGCATCATTTTGATAAGACAAATTTATGATAATGTAGCGAAAAAGCTTTTTTTTGAAAACCTCAAATCCTTTTTTTGTGTGTGTGTGTTTTGAATATTTGCCAGAATTTAGTTTAAAGCGGTAATAAAAGGCATTTCCCAAAGCATCACACAAACTTATACTGGAATTTTTTGCTTTTAAGAAATGTACATTTTATGTGCGTATTTTATAATAATGCCATTTTTGGCTTTCATTATTAATTCAAATCCAACTGAATTGATGTTGCTGTTTATTTTTATTATTCAGTGTGATAATTGATCCATGGCCGCTTAATTGAATGAATAACCAGTTGTTCCTTCCTTCCTCAGAGAGGGAAAGTATGGGCATGCTGCCTGCTTTGGCTTGCAGCCTGGTTGCCTGCTGCCTGACGGCACGAGGCAGATGGCCGTGGCAGCCATGGTGGCCAATTTCAGCAAACCAACTGCTGATGCTCCCTCCCTTCTGCAGCACGATGAAGTGGAGACCTACTTCCATGAGTTCGGCCATGTCATGCACCAGCTCTGTGCACAGGTTTTATTCAAGTCTAATCTATCCGTTTTATTGCGATTATTCACTCGTGAACATTTAGTTCAAAAACAAAAATCCTGAATGTTCCACTGTGCCTCCAGTCAGAGTTTGCTATGTTCAGCGGAACTCATGTGGAAAGGGATTTTGTGGAGGCTCCTTCTCAGATGCTGGAGAACTGGGTGTGGGAAAAGGAGCCATTACAGCGAATGTCCAAACATTATAAGATGGGAACTCCAATCCCAGAGGAACTTCTCGATAAACTGATGAAGTCCAGGCTTGCCAATGCCGGTAAAATATCATCTCCTGAACTTAGACTGACCTAAAGCCTTCCTTTTGGGCTAGTTTTTTTATTTACAGACATTTACAACCCATCCATACAATCTGAAATTCTCTGTATCTCTTAAGGTCTGTTCAACCTGAGGCAGATAGTGCTAGCAAAAGTTGATCAAGCCCTCCACACAAAAGTGGGACTGGATCCAGCAGAGGAGTATGCAAAGCTGTGTCAGGAAATCCTGGGAATTCCAGCCTCACCAGGTGAACCCTTTAATACCACATGCATTTGTGAAGAAAAGTTATTTTTGTCTTTCAGCTAAATTTTACCACAGTGAGAGACACGTTTAAGACCTGGCCTATTTCTCATCAGGTACAAACATGCCAGCCACATTTGGCCACCTAGCAGGTGGATATGATGCCCAGTATTATGGTTATCTCTGGAGCGAGGTCTTCTCCATGGACATGTTCTACGCTCGCTTTAAGCAGGAAGGCATCATGAACCCTAAGGTCAGTGAAACTCGGTGTAATAGCAACCTAGTAAACAAATAAATCTGGTGCAAATACAAACAATGACACGATTGCTCTGACTTTCAGGTGGGTCTAGACTATAGGAATTGTATTCTGAAGCCTGGAGGTTCAGAGGATGCGACCGACATGCTGAAGAAGTTCTTGGGTAGAGAGCCCAAACAAGATGCATTCCTCTTGAGCAAAGGGCTGTCTGTGGAGCTGGAGCCAGGCACACCTTGTGCTTGTTGACAAGTTCCTACTACAATAGTGCTGGCAGGGCCTCTCAAAAACAATAATAAACACACGGGCAATGCATGTGTGTTTACTGATGTACTCTTGATTTATCAGAATCGCTATCCTGAATTTTTATTTTAATCATCACAGGCACATCTCAAACACCGTTACTGCTTTTTGGATTAAAACTTGTCTATTCTTTCTTGTATTCTGGTGCAAAGGAAGAAAGGAAAAAGTTATTCAAAAAGATCTAACAAACTCTGGTCACAAGTTCCTTCATAATGAAAGATAACACAAAAAATCTGTTTAATTAATATTACTTGCTATCATAAAAAACAAATAAACACCTGTCACCAGTGTAATGTGTTCTCCTGAACGTTATTAGCTAGGGCTGGGAATCTATGCCCACTGGGATTCAATGTGTTTTCATCCAGTGTGCCATGGTGTAATTATTAAAGTAAATCTCAGTATATTTTAAACACAATTGCATATTGTTGGGAGTTTTCATCACCAATGAAGTTATGCAAATGACATTGGGAACAGTGGCTTAGTGGCTGCATATTCCCTTGTGCCTCAGGGATTGGGGGTCTGATTCCTGCCTCTGTCCTGTGTACCCATGCCTCAGGGATACTTCTGGGTACAACCCCATACCGGACTCCAAAAACATGCATTGTATGTTGATTGGCAGCTCAGCAATGTGAATGGTTGAGTGTGTGCGTTTGGGCCCTATGGTATGTTGGCACCCCATCCATGGTGCACCAAATCCGCTGGGATAGACTCTAGGCAGCCTGTGATCCTGTGTAGAATAAACAGTACAGTAAATATCTGAAAGTTTTTCATCAGTAGCTTCCTTTGTATTGGAAAAATATTTTAAGGGTATTTGAGGCACTACACTTCACATCATATTAGAAATTTCTTTAAGAACAATAACGGACATGCGTGTATTGAACAAGTGCAAAGTCAAACAAAAACAATTAGCATCTAAACAGAAGCTGAAATCACGTTAAGACACTGATGTCATAACGGTCAGTTGATCTAACAACAAAATGTTGCAAAAGATTTCACCATAGTTGTGTTAAATATGTGCAATAAAATTTCATGCTCAATTTTTTTAACTTGCTATACGACGCCCTCGAAAACAAACCAAAGTCTCTTGACTGCTTCCCTCGGGATTACAACCTTCTTTGAGTGGGAAACAAACATTGCACATGGTATATGGTCACAGTTAATTGAAGCAATGGGTGTGTTGGTGCATGATGGAGCAGATGGGTGCTTCCTTGATATTTTTTCTTTTGCAGTTAAAGTAATTCAATAAAGTCAATGGATTCAATGGTATGTTATTGGGAAACCAACCAGCGGCGAGTTCCTCAGGAACTTTAGTGAAAAGATGATTGTTCATTGGTAAAGTATAGACCTTTCTATTAGATTCTTTACTTGTTATAAATGAGTTTAACATTTTAATAAGTAATTACTTCAAATTAATGTCACACAGGTGTAAAAGGAAATGGCTGAATGACATTAGGGCAATGCTATTTGTACACTCACACTCAATAATTCTTTAGCACCAAATTATTTTTTAAGACACTGTCTGCATTGTAAATGCAACAGTTTGTGCTAAATTGATGTTTAGCAAATCTAAGCTACAGCAGGTAATTATGTGTGAACACCAGCTGCTACATATCCCCTGTGTGCCATCACCAAGCCAGTGAGACGTGGAAAACAAAAGTTCCTCCTGGCATACCTGATCTCTGTGGATGAAATGACGAAGAGCACAAACACTAGTTGATGAGCAGTACTCATCAGACGGTAATCCAGGTTGCTTGGATTTTCCCTACACGAGGGAACGGAGCTTAACATTTGGACAAGTGCTGCTTTAAATTTAGGTCTCAGGGTTAGACATGCTACAGCAGTGTTGGGACTCACTCAGGACTCAGTTGATGTAGTGGAGTCTTGCTATAAGCAGCTCATGGACTAAAGTTTGGAAGAAGAAGATTGTAGGGTGTGAAGTGAAGGATGGACGTGATGGAGCTGAGGGAGGCTCTGGGAGTCGAGGCGCTGCGTGGACTCGACCCAGACTGTCTGGAGTCTTCATCCAACGTGGTGCGAGTGTTCCTCAGCTCAACGATCTCAGGTTTGGGTTTCAGTGGTGCGATCCTGTTTTAAACAGTGGCTGGTAATTTTATAAAAGTGCCTATAAAAGCTTATTTCTTATCTGTTAAATTTCTTTTGGGTTGTTGAACTACTCATTTTTACTATACAAATGCATACTATACTATAGAAATAAATAAATAATCTTAACTGCATTTTTTTAAGTATCGTTCTTTTGAAACTTTTTAAACTGGTAATTTACCATATGTATGTAATGCCTGTAGATCACAATCATCAACAGAAGATTTTTTCAATCATAAGCTAATATTTTGTTGCAGTCATTTTAGTTTTTGTTATAGATCATGGCTTTAAGTCCACCCTTGCAATTAAAAAAAAAAAGGTCTAAGACAATTTTCATTTGTTATTGTGCTTTACTCTGATTTCTGTGAATATTACACTTCTTTTCCTCAGATCTGAACACTGAACGAAATGCCTTTTGGGAAAAAGCCTATCCTGAGCTACAAAGTTACTGTCACAGTCTTGGCTTGATCTTTGAGGTTTGTACTGAAAATTGAGTGATCTGATGCATGGTGATGTTAGAACATTGCAGGTTTTCTATTGGAAACTATGAACCTATTGTAAACTTTTCTTAGAAGGTAAGAAGATCAAACAAAATTAAATACCAGAATCTTTCTGGTGATTTTCCTTGTGATTTCCTGAATATAAAAATGAACACGATTTAATGACTTAAAAAGATCTGACCTTTTGTACAAACTTGATTGATATCTAAAAATTTGCAAACGGAACATTTCCTTTATTTGTTTTAAAATGTTTGGTATTTTATAACTTTCTGTCTTTTCCAGTTAATAATGATAATAATAAGATTTTTGTACCTTCATTATGGCCTCAGATTTTTGGACCACCTTGTATGTTGTATTGTCCATAATGTAATAAAAAGAGAACTGTTTTATTCGTCATGTCTTTGCATCTCGAGATATCATGAAATTTAATTCCTCAATCTGCTATTTTTACTGTCTGAATCTGAACTAGGTTGTAGATTTCCGGTGGGGTTTGTGTGATGCGATGACCGTTGATCACCTAACCACAGAGCTGTGTCTTCAGGAGATACAATCATGTCAGAAAGTGTCATCTGGACCTAGTTTTATTGTAAGTTTGGTAATTCAACTGTATCTTTACTTATAAATTTCTGGCTTCTAGTTACCAAGCAGCTGAATTGCCGTTTATTTGTTTTCTAATCTCAGGCTTTGGTTGGCAGTCAGTATGGACACAGACCCATTCCACGCCTCATATCAGAGACTGAGTTTGAGTTACTGCTCTCTAAACTTTCCCAGGACCAAGAAGGCTTAACAATAGTTAAGAAATGGTTTGTCAAAGACAATAACTCTGTACCTGCTAAATATGTCCTTCAACCAATCACCACACATTATCATCATTATAATAATACAGCACCTGAGGCTAGACCACAGCATGATGCTGACATTTTGTCTTGGAATCTCACTGAAGCTCGGTTAGTGCAGCTGTTATGTAGTGCAGCGCTGCAAGCCGAGCAGAACGGAGACTTCGGTGCAGAGCAGAAGCACAAATTCTTCAAGTCACGTGAGAAAAGGTTTTGTCAGTTATAAGCAACACTAACACTCATGTTGGTCGCAATACATTTAAATGAATTTGCTTTTGCTATGTCCACAGTGACCGAATGGGAGATGGACCAGAGTGTTCTCTCAACTCAAGAGCAGGGCAAAGCTTCACCTGTCATCTTTGTCAGAGAACTACCTCATTTGAAGAAAAGCGAAAGCCATAAGCATGCAAAGTTTTTGGATGTCACAGCTGATGGGCTCCTAGACACTGAAGCTCAGGAACTTTTGAGCAATCTCAAACAGCGTATCACCAGTGCCGGTTCAAGTCACTTCACCTTAGAGCTTAGTAAAAATGCTATGGAGGTGAATCGTAAGGAACACAAGGAGTATCTGGAGGTATTCTGTAAACAGATTGTATGTCAGATAAAAGAGAGAATTGTCAAGCAATCTGCATTACCAATAAATCCACAGTGGCTGTGGATTCAACAGGAGCTTTTTCATCATGCAAAGCTAAGTAAAGACAAGTGTGCAATTTTTACTGGTAGAGATGGTCTACTGACAAAGCTCTGCCTAATGATGTGGGAGTCAACAAACATACACCATTCACCTCTTGTCATCTATGGGCCTCCAGGAATTGGTAAGACTACTTTGCTTTGTAAACTTGCTCAGGAGATGCGTACTGTTCTAGATCCACAAGCTGTGGTTGTTCTCCGGCTGCTTGGAACATCTCCCATCAGCACAGATGTAGACTCTGTCCTAAAGGGAATTTGCTTACAGGTTTGTGGAGCTTTGGGACTGGCAACTCCCAGACCACAGATTGCAAACACACATGAGAAATTGGTGAGGTTCTTCCATGCCATGCTACAGAAAGTGTCTGAAGATGGAGAAACATTAGTTCTCATTTTGGACTCATTGGATAACCTATCCCGGGCTAATAATGCTCATAAATTGTGCTGGATACCTAAAGAAATTCCTCCTAATGTACATTTAATATTGTCTACAGAGTACGACGGGTTTCCTATGAAGAGATTGAAAGCTCTAATTGGTAATGATAAATGTTTCTTTGATGTAGAACCACTGAATTGTGATCAAGTGCAGGACATCATTAACACCTGTGTCAACGTTGCTGGAAGAAGACTTACGTCCGAGCAAACAGAACAAATCAATGGCAGCTTCCAAAAAAGCGGAAGTCTTTTGCATCTGAAGCTAATGGTGGACATGGCAAAGCAGTGGACATCCTACACCTCTATCTCTGATATTCACCTTGGCAGCTCGGTGCAGGAAGTAATCTCATTGTTTCTTCAGACACTGGAAAAAAAACATGGCGAGAAGCTTGTCTGCCATGCTCTGGGCTATATCACCTTATCAAGGTTGGTTATTAATAAAATTAGAATGCTTTTCAGTACCTTTTGGTAAAATCTTTGATAAATAAAATAATGTCTTTACAGATGTGGCTTGTCGGAAGCGGAACTACGTGGTATCTTATCGGTAGATAATGATGTCCTGGCAGAGGTCTACCGGAACCGGCTTCCCCCGAGCCACACACTCATATGCTTTCCTCCTCTTCTTTGGGCACGTCTCAGACATGACCTAAAAGATCACCTAGTAGAGCGTTGGGAAAACGGCATTATTGTGTTAGAGTTCTCAACAAGGTAAGGTGTCATTTTTATATGGTTATAACTTCCCAGATGAAGTTAACCTGTGATTTCATTGTGAAAGTCATAAAATGTTGAGTATACTAAATGCCATCCTCTATAGACAGTTTACTGACGTTGTGAAGGCAAAGTATCTTTCTGTGGAGCACCGAGTTCAAATGCACAGCGTTCTCAGTGAATACTTCTCAGGTCAGTGGAGCCAGGGCCAGCTCAAACCCATACTTCTGTCATCACTGAGTACTCAACTGAATGCTGACAGAAAGGTACTCATCATTGCATTATAAGTTCATGTAAAGCATGCCAATAAAAACTGCATTAAAGACGGTCAGCACTTTGTTTCTTCAAGGTGCCGCATCAGCCCCTGTGGTATTCTGAAGGAGTTGCCAATCTCAGAATGCTGCATGAACTGCCATATCATCTTATACACGCAGGCAAATGGGAGGAACTGCGTGACTCGCTGCTAGGTTGGCCTTTTTCACAACTTACATTTATGTCATAAGTCATAATTATATATGTATTTCTTATCTGTCATATGTGTTGCAGGCAATTTGGACTGGTTGCATTGTAAGATTGTCAGCTGCGGTGTGGCCAGCGTAATCCAGGACCTGTCACTTTGTGTTGACGTCATAGACTGTCCTGAGATCCAGCTGCTCAGGGACTGCTTTATACTTCTGAAGCCTACCTTAGATTTCATTGATGGACACACAGGTGAGTACTGATCTGGTTTGTAGTGATGGTTCTGTTAATGGAAGGAATGAAACATGATGGTGAAAGATGTGATAATTTAGAAAATATGATGTGATACAAACCCAACACGAAGCAAACCTTAAGCTAATAATTCACTTCTATTTTATTTGTGTAGCATTGTTAGCCAAGTACATTGTCACAAAGCAGATATAGAAAATCAGGATACAAATTGCACATTTTAAATTTATCCCTAATGAGCAAGACAGAGTCAATGGAAAAGTAATACTCAATGAGATGATATTAGGAAGAAACCTTGAGCGGAACCAGACTCAAAAGGGGACCCATCCTCATCTGGGTGACACGGGATAGTTCGATTATATGGCCAAAAACTGCAGTTATGTAACCAGAAAATACGATCTAGTTTTAACAAAGTCTATCTGCTGAAGTTATTAATTGTTCACTGATGGAGATAAGATCTGTAGTAATTGCAGTCCAAAGCCATTTTCATGGTTTCTTCCACAGTGAACACATGTAAGTCCAGGCTGTCCAAGATACTTGAGAAATATCTTGAAAATTCTTAATAAGTATTAACCAATAATAATAAATGTGAATACATTTCAATCATTTCCATTTCAAATTCAAATTTATTTGTATAGCGCTTTTAACAATGGACATTGTCTCAGAGCAGCTTTACAGAACAAAAGAAACATAATACATAATTGGGACACATCTATACCATTTTTAGTACGAATTTTTGGTACTCGCTGGTGCCGATACCGGTACCTTTGTGAATAACTTACTTAGCATTAAGCCTTCAGGGCATTTATAGAACATTTTATTCAGCTTTGTTTATGTTGGTTGGTGTTCTGTGCTACTAGCTATGAAGTCCTGATACTGATTTTAATGTTAAAACTTTTAGCATGTATGTGACTAACCTGAGTCTGGTGTAGACCTGAACTGAACCTGTCTAAATGCACCCTCATTGCTTGCTCCATACTGTTGTCCATCATGGACTCTTTTAGAGATATTACTTAGATGCATAAGATATTACTCAGTGTGGCAAAGTAAACTGGTATATCCAAAAGTATGAGCAAATGAGCATACTAAAAGATTGATACTAATTTCGAAGCTTTTTACTACAATTATATGCTAGTCATTACTGTTCATTTAATATCGAACCTACAAAGATTTATTATGCTACAAACTAACCTAAAATGATCTTTTTAAAGACTCATCACTTTTATTCACTGAGATTACTGCCAGACTTCAGGCTCTGGCTCCACTGTACCCTTCGCTGATTGGATGCTTATGCTCCCAGTGCAACGATTGGTTTGCAACCTGTGCAGATCCTGTGCTTGTGCCCAAGAGTAGCTTCTTACAACCTCCTGGAGGGCCTTTAATACACACCCTCAGTGGTTCTGCACAAGGTATGTAACATACAGTACTTTTTTTTTTTAAATCAGCCAATTTATACTTTGGGTTTGATTGATATATTTGCTATGCACTCTAAATTACTTCTGTAACTATAATCACTGGCTTAAAATGATTCTTAGGACTGACAGAAATGACGTTTGTGAGTATAATTGATAACTCATTGCCTACACCACTCTGATTGCTTTCTTTTCTCTCTCTTTTCCAAAGGAATTACTGTAGTAGACATTTATATGGAGAGAGAGTTACTGATAGCAGGTTCAGTGGATGGAGAGTTGATTGCATGGGATCTAAAGTTTCTTGAGATGCTGTACGCATTTGAAGGACACAAAGGTTAGTTCACTCTCATGTTGTGACCTAAAACAAGTACAAATATGACTTTATGTGGTAATTATACACTTTCTCTGTACAGGTGCAGTGCAGTCAGTGAAGCTTTTAAGTAAAGGTGATCACTGCTTGTCCACTGGTCTTGATGGGTCTCTAAAGAAATGGAGTCTCCTCACTGGGAAACAGCTCTTCTGTATTCCTGCTGTAGTCTCAGTACAGCCTTGGCCTTCTGAACAGATCCTTGTGCTTGAGCCTAAAGCAATGGTGCTGTCCAACACACGGGGACAAGTGCGACATCTTTCCATAAAACTTCTAACCTTTTAAAACAGAGAACCCTAGTTTAGTTGATAGAATAGAATGTTATTTCTTTATAAACACATTTACTCATTCAGACCTCCGTCACTGTTGTGTCTAGGTCAAATCGTGGCATTTGAACACTGGAGAACTTCGTTATGAAGTTGATGTAAAAGGAGAATGTTCGATCCTTGGTGCACTGGGGGAGGATGTAGCAGTCATGTCCAGTGATGGCCAAGTCTGGATCTTTGATTCTGACACTGGTCTAGAAAAATCCTACTATAAGCTCACTTGCCCTCAGGGTCTCACTGTATCCAGTGTGCTTTCACTACACAGACATGGAAAACTTCTCATTGCATCTCAGGAGTGCTCATTGAATATGGTAAAATTCTAACTTGGACTCTTTCTCACAAATTAGTTTGTTTGCCTTGTTGAATTAGTGTCACACTAAATGTTGTAATAATGTACTTCATTATTTGGCTAGAAATATGATGATGATGATGATGATGACGTTGACGATGATGATGGCAAAAATAAACAACAGTAAGGGTGAACAAAGCAAAGCAGTGTATAACACAAGTACAGAGCTGGTCTGAATAAGCAAATTATTACCTGAAAAGTGACGTATTAACTGCTCTGTCTACAGGCAGTCATTTTCCATCTAGTTTAGTAGCATGTATCTCAAGAAATGCAATATGCAGTCAATACACATAATGCATTAAAGCAAAATAATAAATCAAACTTAAATCTAAACAAACTAAACATATCAATGATACATATGACATGAAAAAATTATTCATAGCCTAGGAATAATTCCTTGGGAGGAAAATATTTTTGGAGCTTTTTTACTAAATCAGATTCTCTTAAACAAGATGCATTAAAAATCTCAACACTGGTTCAAAGCCATTTATTAAAATGATATTTTTTAGCTTCCTGTCACAATTCAGCCATAGTGATTTCCAATGTGGGGGCACGGTGGCTTAGTGGTTAGCACGTTCGCCTCACACCTCCAGGGTCGGGGTTCGATTCCCGCCTCCACCTTGTGTGTGTGGAGTTTGCATGTTCTCCCCGTGCCTCGGGGGTTTCCTCCGGGTACTCCGGTTTCCTCCCCCGGTCCAAAGACATGCATGGTAGGTTGATTGGCATCTCTGGAAAATTGTCCCTAGTGTGTGATTGCGTGAGTGAATGAGTGTGTGTGTGTGCCCTGCGATGGGTTGGCACTCCGTCCAGGGTGTATCCTGCCTTGATGCCCGATGACGCCTGAGATAGGCACAGGCTCCCCGTGACCCGAGGTAGTTCGGATAAGCGGTAGAAGATGAATGAATGAATGATTTCCAATGTGGTTTGATTTCCCAAACTGCAGCACACATGCACAATCTCCCTTACTGTGAAGTCCTAATTTTGCAACCTTTTCTCCATTGTACTTCATGCTTTGACACCTCCCTGGTGACATTTATCTCTAGGTCTCAGCCAGTAATTCACTATGTGATGTTGAACTTCCTGCACCTGTTTCATTTATGTGCACTTCAGAAGATGAAAGTGTGCTCTTTGCAGGTATATATATACAGCATAATACCCTAAACACAATCTTTATTGACCCTTGAGATAAAGATAAAAGAGAGAGTGTGTAGACTACTATTCTTAATCCTCATCCTCTTGTACAAAGGCTGTGAGAGAACACTGGTTGTGCTGCATGTCAATCCAGACTCGGTGCACAATTCCCAGGAGCTCCAACATGAAGCCACCGTCTTATCAGCTTTTTCATTCAGCCAAGGAAGTAAAGTCGTTACTGGATCTCAGGATCAAATCATACGGGTCAGTTTTGCGCAGATGGCACAGCTGCAATGATTTTTTTTAAGGTTATCACCATATTTTGTGTTTATTCAGAGCAATAAGACAGAAACAAATAAATGATAGCATTTAATGGATTATTTAAATGAACGCTGTGTTGTTATGCATTTGTCAACTGAAGGTTTGGGGTTTAGTCACTGGACACCTCCTCGACTCCTTCAGTGGTAT
Organism: Tachysurus vachellii; assembly: GCF_030014155.1. Lineage (NCBI taxonomy): Eukaryota > Metazoa > Chordata > Actinopteri > Siluriformes > Bagridae > Tachysurus > Tachysurus vachellii. Next base: position 24,560,452 of record NC_083460.1, read on the forward strand.
GGGGTCTTCTGTCACCTTCGTGTCCGTGTACAACAATACAATCATCTCAGCTTCAACCAGGTCTGGCCACCTCAAAATGTGGAAGCTAGACTATGATCCCAAACACAAAGTCCAGACATGTATTCCAGCCAACTGCCCGAGGGTGGTAATATCCAAAGACGGTAACACGGTACATTTCATCAGAGAAGAAGATCGAGCCAAAGTGTTCAAGTGGAACTGTTCTGAAGGTGAACCACCCTGATTTTTCATATTTATAATTGTAGCAGCAGTTTTCGAATAGAAGTATGTAGCAGTCATTCAACGGCATTCATATCAGCACCAAAATACTTGATAATTCTTACCGCTGGGGACATTATTTTTATTTAATAATATAAATGTTACACAGATTATTGCAGAGTTATTGATGAATAATATATACATAATTATAATATACATAATTAGCAAGAGTGTAGCTATAGGCTAACCAGTATTAACATTTTATGCCAAATTAGCTCCTTCCAATACAATTGCTAGATGTAAAATGGACTGTTTATAACAAACATGTTGTTTTTAAACGGCAAGTTGCACATACTCAAGGTGCAACTTGCTTATATGCAACTTGCTCCTGTTTGGCCAGAGTTGAAAAAGGTTGTGTCCAGGGAGTGAGGAGTCCCTAGTGCTTTTTCCTGCCTGTTTCCTTGTTCTTGTGGAGTCTAAGACATGGAGAGTGTGTAAGGGAGCACCAGAATATTTCTGTTTTTTACTGTTTGCTGCAATCTGTACCTGTCCTGTTTTGTGGCTCTTCCAAACCAGACAGTGATGGATATGCACAGGACAGATTCAATGACTGCAGTGTAGAACTGTACAACAGCTCCTGTAGCAGACCATACTTCAGAACATACCATAGCTCAGTTGGCACAGAACGTACATCCTCTGCTGAGCTTTTCAGGTCTTGAGATATAGTAGTTCTCAGAAACTTGAAGGTCTCTACATATGACACAATGTTATTGGATATTATGAGGGGGAGTAGTGTTGAACGGGTTCTTTTAAAGTACACTGTCATCTTCACAGCTTTGAGAGTGTTCAGCACCACATTGTTCTAACTGCACCATTGTACCAGCCGCTCCACCTCCTGCCGATATGCAGACTTATTGCCATCTTGGATGAGTCCAGTGAGTGTAGTGTCATCTGCAAACTTCAGGAGTTTAACAGCTGGGCCATTGGAGGTGTAGTTATTAGTATAAAAATGAATTGCAGTTGGGAGAGAACACATCCCTTGGGAGCACCAGTGTTGACCGTCTGTATATTGGCTGAAATCTGCCCAGCTTCAGCTGTTGTTTCCTACCTGTCAGGAAGCTGGTGATCCACTGACAGATAGCAGGGGTACTATAATATCTGTACTAGATTGAGGAGCACCTGTGCAGTCAAGGGGTTGCAGAATGTAGTGCAGCCCCATGTTGACTGCATCATTAATATGTAATGTGTTAGTCACTAATTGTTAGTCTAGATATTAGTTAACTAGGTAATTAAGGACTAACTTTGAATATTTTAATTACCTCTATAAGCAGAAGCAAGACAGCAGAAAAGCAAACTAAATCCAATCAATTAGCATTAATTTCTTACCAGTATTTTCAGGTCCATTTTTCCTCATCTGCCCCTACCCTAGATAGATATGAACGTTTTTTGATCTGTCAAGAGATCTAATGATTTGTTTTTAAAATTATGGGGCTCTCTGTGGGATGTGGGCCTTAAGCACCTACTTATACCACTTATGTCATATATCCCTGTATACTGTGAAGGTGTCTTTAAGTGTGATGAGTTTTTTTTGGTTGTTGTTTTTTTTAACTTGTCCTCTCCTACAAGAACACACACAAACACGCACACACGTTAAACTGAAACTACTTACTTGCTTCTCAGGTATGTCTTCTGATACACTGGATGCATCTGCAGAGGTGTGTTGCATGGAACTGGCACAACAGAAGCAGCTTCTCTTCTGCGGACTCTGCACTGGTACTGTACTCATCTACCCTTTAGACTTTCCCCAAGAGACCCTGTGCCTTCCTCCTCCAGAGAGCCTGCCTGCTGTGCGCAGCATGGCCATCAGTCCCAGAGAAGATAAGATTGCCGTGGCCTACGAGGACACGGTGGGCTTGTTTGAAATCACGGCAAGGTGCAGCTTCCCATGTATCGAGGGCCCAATCCATAACTATTCTCTCTCCTTACTCCACTCGTCTGTATCAGCCATGGCTTTGCTGCCTGACTGTAGACTCCTGTATGGCACTTTTGGAGGGGAGGTGGCAATCTATGACTTCAAGAGCGGCACTGCAGCAGAGCTGGATCACCATGGGTCCGCTATCACCTGCATAGCACTGAGTAATTGGGACAAACACGCTCTGGTAGGATCTGAGGACTGTGTACAAAAGCTTTGGAATTTGAGTCCTGTGCTGCTGGACCATACCATGGAGTACAAGGTGGTAAAACAATCCCAGATATTCATACTAAAGATTATTCTGTACCTGCTTTCAGGTACATTTGATTTACACATCATTTGTGTATAACTGATAATGTTTGTGTCTTACTCAGGGTTTCTACTTCGAGGGCATTCTGTGTGCGGCTTTCTCTGTAAACGATAAGTACGTGTTCACTGGTTCTCGGGACAAAACCATCAAAGTCTGGGACGTGTTTTCAGGTCAGTATTGTTCATGTGTCATGTTTAGATAGGATACAGTGCATAAAGTTCAGCTGTAAATAGTGCAAGTGTGGGGGTAATCTATAAATGCACATTATAGATCAATAGAAAAGGTAACTGTGTACCGGAGAAGTAAAACATACAAATATATCACTGTACATGAATATATTTTAAGTATTAATCACTCAATGTTTTCATTAATGTACTAAAAATCATTTACTAGCAGCAGAGTGAATTTACTGTAAATATAACTATTATGTAAACTAAAATCTAATCCACTCTCTAAAATGAGTGGACTCTCTAAAATGAGAATCTAATCCACTCTCTTAAATCTAAAATGACTTACAGATGAGACTGTATAAGGGAGCAACTGAAGTGTCTTGCTCATTATTCTGTACTAAAAGATACATTTCTGAGGTTTTCTCTTAACCTAAGCTTTATGGTACAATCTTGTAAAATAATAAAACAGCATATTGCTGTACAACTGAGGCTTTAAATTTACAGCAATTCTGACCTTTTAAATGAATGAGTCACTGAACTTGACAAGTGTATACCGGTCACTTCCATGAGCTGAGTTGTTGTGTTGTGGCAGCGAAAGCCTTTGCAACTCCAAAGCATTACAGACTCAGACATGAGCAAATAGCTTGATTCATCAAGGGATGCTGAGAAATCTGACTAAACCCCCAAAAGTAATCCTGAGATGGAACAGAAGAAACAATGAACAAAAACTTTTAAATCTTGTTCTTCCCCAATTTGACACAATTGACTGACTCACACTTGCATTGAAAGCCGAATTAAAATAGTCAGGGGGTGAATCAAAGTGAATATTTTTGCTGTTTAGTCACAAATGAATGTGATTTTTTTATAGTCTGCACGTGCTCTGCAAAATTTTATAGTCACTTTATTTGTTGTTCCAGGATCTCTTTTATACATTCAGTACGTTTATGCTGCAGTCATCAAAATTACACCCAACAAGGACGGGTTTGTAGCCATTTCACAGCTTGGCTCTTTCATCAAGGAGGGCTTCCATTGTCCAAACACACTGACTCAAGGCTACAACCCGCTCCGTAACTTCAGAGCTCACTATCGTGTTACTTCAAGGGAGAAGAGTCTAGAAGCTCCTCACTCTGTCATTACAGGGATTCACACTTACAATCCGGCTCAGTTCAACTTCGTAAGCATACTCAAGACAAAACAATCCAACACATGTGTCATTCTATGAGAAACCAGAAAAATGGGGTTTTGTTAGTGGAGCAGTTTTCATTTTAGTGGTCAGTAGTCTTTCAGTTCTGTAAAACAAAATATCAAAGACACAAACACTGAGTATTGAAAATGTGTTTAATTGATGTTTAAAAAGCATGTTATAATCTCCAATCTTTTCTTTTCTTACAAAATGAACATTAATCCCAACATTCATATATTAACACTGTATGTTTCACAAGTTTAATCACAGCCTAAATATTTAATAAGCATCTTCTACTTGAAGAGAGTGCACAGTAGAGGTTCTTATATATGTCTGTGCATGCTTGTGTGTGCTATTTCAGATGTACTGCGTATATATAATGAAACGATTATACCAGGAATATGTTTAGGTATTTGGCAAGAGTTGAAATCACGTCTGCTTCGGTACGGAATTTGTGTCCTTTTCCTTTTCCTCTTCCTCGATTTGTCTGAGCTGAACAGCTGCCAATGAGATCATACATATCTAAAAGACAATATATTTATTAGAAACAAGATTTTATTCTGATGATTTATAATAATCAGGATTTTTATGCTGTTTGTTTCTAATTAAATGTACGATACAAATCTTATATTGTATAGCAGGCATCAGACTGAAAAAGCCCACAATGTTGATGTGTTTATGAATTATTTCCTGATCTGATTAAAGCAGTTGTTACAATGACTTATTCGTATACTATTTTTATACAGATGATTATACACATGCTGCTCTTTGCTTTTTGCTCTTGGGCTGCAATGATAAAAGCATACAAGTCACTACAGGTTTTCCCACTGGGAACGAAGTGCCTTAGGGCATTGTACAATAGTCTTTCAGTACGTTTGTTATGTAGATGAGTCAACTTTAATACCATTTTAGTAACATGGAAAATAAAAAATGTTGAAAGACACATCTCACCTCGAGGCAGAGCAAGCCAACGCTGATCCCTCCAACCAACAACAGGTTCTGCTTCCCCCACTGCACTATTATCTTCAGGCAGCCATTGATATAAATGCGTTCCTTTATGTAGGATTCATCCGTTCCCTGAGTTTTGTAACCACACATGGAATTGAACACAGTCTGTAAAGAAAATCATACAGTACCTAATAAACACCAAACTTCAGACATTAACAATGACGCATTTTCTTAAGATTCACTAGAAAAAGTACGTAGATCTTTCTTTGACTGTGATGCACCGAGTAAGACTCTCACCCAAGATATCCATCCATCCAATTTCTCTACCATTTATCTTACACATGGTCAGGGGAAGTCTATCCCAAAGGACACTAGGCACATGGCAGGGGACTTTCTACCAACAGTAGAGCAAGGCAACATTATGCACAACTTAGAAATCAGCATACAGCATATCTATGGACTGGTGTAGAAAACCCCATACCCACAGGAGAGGAATCAAACCCTCAACCCCAGAAACACAAAGTAAACTTGCTAACCACTAGTTGGTGCAGAATGCTGCAGCAAGGCAATTGAAAGGAACGTGTAAGCATGATCATACTTCTCTTATACTAGCCTCTCTTCATAGAAATCTTCCAGTGAGTTTCAGGATTGATTTTAAAGTTTTAGTGTTTGGTTATAAATTCTTGTACGGTCTGTCCCCAACTTATCATTCTGACTTTATTAAACTGTATGTTCCAACAAGGTCCCTTAGGTCTGCAGATAACTTGCTCTTGGTTGTCCCTAGAGCAAGGAGGAAACATAGGGGTGATCGAGCATTTGCAGTTGCTGCTCCTAAGCTCTGGAATTCATTGCCATTGTCAGTGAGGCTGGCCCTAACTTTGTCTGTCTTTAAATCTTGTCTTAAAACATATTTGTATTTGTCATTTAACACAGTTTTGTCATTTAACACAGATGTGTGTGTGTGTGTGTGTGGTCTTTTTCTTTGTGTTGTTTTACTTTTATATGTCTGGATGTACAGCACTTTGGTCAACTTCAGTTGTGTAAATGTGCTTTAGAACTGAACTGGAGTAAACTGGACCGGACCGGACTGAACCATCACGCCTGTAGTTTGCATATATGGCCATGTGAAATATCTATTACTGATGAACTAAGATGGCTAAAAATATCTGATCTGTGTTTGGTGTATTACCTCATTCCGCTGTCGTACACAGCAGGAAAAAGGCACACCACAGGCTTCTAGACTGGGGTTATTCACAGAGCAGTTGAAATATGCGTTCTGAGACCAGTCTGAGTAATAATTCACTCCACAACACAGGAACTGAAGTGGGACAAAGAAAGATATATCAGTTATATTCCAGTACAACATGACAAATTTCATGTGCATCCTGGACACTGTACATTCACATTTCACTCATTTATTTGATCCCAAACTCAAAGCCTTGTTCATATACTTAAATGAAAAAATATTTTAAAAAATTGTTTTTACCTTTTTCTGCACAAAGTCAATTGCATTTTCTAAATCCATGTCCTCTCGATATAATACAGTGGCTTTCTTCATGAACAATTCTGTCCTCTCGAGAACCTTGGAAAGGGTTAGAGACAAACTGGTTAAAGGATCATTTAAATCAGTGGATTAGTGATTAGTCTGTTAGATTGGACTGTGTACCATGTCTGAGAAGAGAAAGCCCAGAACTGCAGCAGTGATTTGCAGGATCAAGATGACCGTTAAAATTCCTAAAAACTGAAAACAAACATTTTTTTTTTAAAAAATCAAACATTACAATTTTTTTATTTTTTTTGCTTTTTAAATTCTTTTTAATTCAGATCAACAAATCAAACTGATTTATGATCTATTTAGTTATAAGCAGGTGAAACACTCCATTAAGGTCAAAGAACAGGACATGCAATCTGGTCCATTAAAAATACACGTTTATGAGCATTCAGGAATTCAGCATTTTTTTATTTTTTTTTTGGCACAATTAAGCAGAAATCACTAAAACCTAAATACACACTACACCGAACAAGTATACAAGAGCATATTAACTCTGTCAGATGCACTTAGACAACGCCCTACTTATACACATCTAGTCCAATACTGCCACCTGCTGGCAAAGTTGTGTAACCTACAGAACTTTGTACATTGGCATCAAAATGATCTATATTTAATTTTTCAGTATTAAAAGCATGAAGATTTTTATGCTGAATGTATGTGTGCAGATTAGAGGTGTAACCCAATGACAAACATCAGTTCCTGTATTTAATTCTATTAATAATTACTATTATGTAATTAGTTCTATTATGAAAATATCTGAAAATATATATAAATTACAGCCTAATTTAAACCACAGAAACCCTGCCCAGGCAGTTACTACAGATGAATAAATGAAAGTTGTAAATGTGTCATGTAGCACTGCCTACATTCCTATGTATGGTCTTTTTTTGTTTCCCATATGTGTGCTGTGTGCTCAACAGTAGTCTCATCATGTTGCCTGGAAAACCTTTCTAGTGAGCTTTCTTCTAAAAGTGCACCTCCTATTTCCATTTCCATTCAGTGTTTGCATTTCTGAGCAATGTATTTATATTCGGGTTGAATACATTAAAGATCACATATTTACATGAAGACACAGCTAAACTTACAATCAAAACCAAAAGAGTACCATAAAAACCAACACCACAAAGATTTTCTATTTGATGATAGTATATTTAATAAGCACCTATGAATTCTTTAAAATATGTCAAAATTAAATACATGAATTGAAATTCAACACATAATAAAAAACATGTGCAGTACATTGCTAATCGATCAAGTATATTGCAACCTTATTACCATTTTCAGCAGTATGGCACTATCTCGCAGTGCTCCGAAACACCCAAAGAATGTTATGATGAATGTGAGGGATCCTACAGAGATCAACAGAAGAGCCGGATCTGTTGCCAAAGTATCCACAACATCTGTAAAAGATGCTATTTTCTGTAAGCTTAGATGCAACAATACCAAATATTCGTAGCAGGTTGAATAAAAGGAAATTCAGTACCGTTTTCCTTGGCTACTTTAGCATAGATGCCAACAGCAATCATAACCCAACTGGCAACCTTGAAGAAAAATTTTGTTTTATTTTACTTAGAATTTCTAGAACATTTTTTTTGTCGAACTATTAGATAGAACACAGAATATCTCATTATTGCTCTTGCTTTCATGACAATTCTGTGAAAGAATTCTGTCCACAGAATATATAACACACCACAGATATTATAATTATGACTTACCCAGAATAGGTAGCAGCATATGAACAAAATGTACTTAGAAGCTTTGCAAGCTGCCATTACTGATAATTACATTTGTCTCCTGGTATTTTTAAAAGAAAAGAAAAGAAAAAGACATTTGTGTGTAGCGTAACATAGCTCTTGAGTTCCTTGTTTTTTCACAACAGGCATGTAATGACTTGTTCCAAATAGCTGGCTGGCTTTATGAATCCACCTGTAACCTGAGCTGTACTTCATAAATATTTTTTCCACATGAATAAAATATCATCTTTCAAAATAAGCTGATATAATTAGCAAAATTACAGGTGGATACATTTATGCAAAGCTTACATGAAATACAGAAGAGTGGACCTACATACACTGCAATCCCACAGCAGACTACATACTGATTCTTTCTGTTCCATATTGTCCACTCCTGCTCAAGTGTGTCCTGGTCCTATCTACAGTACTTGTGGGATCTATCTTCATTCATAATCACTCCAGATGCTTTAAAATGCTGGATGCTTCCCCAGTGAATTATGTTAGAAAACCACTGGAAGCACTGATGCAAAGAATCACCATAAATAAATATTCCAGTAAAAAAAGCTTTGTAATTGGAACAGTGGGCAAAAAAAGCATGCAATAATTAAATAGTAAATAGTTACTAACAGATTTTCCAACATTCTAAATAATTGCATGATGCCAACACCTTTTATACAGACTACTATCTAACATTACCTACTTGGAAAGCTAGTTCATTAGAAAGTCACAACCAAGTTGGTTTAAAGAAAATAGAGTGTACAAATGACCAAGGACTAACTTGAACTCTTAAATCCTCTTAATCATGTTGATTTAAATGAGAGGACCACACCCAAAAGGGAAGCCATCATCTTTAGTGTGAACTGAACATTAATTAGGAGCTAAATTTCAAGTTAAAATAATCACATTGATTTATATAGTTTATGATTAAATGTCTATTTACATAAATGTTTATTTGTTCCTATCTCGTTTGGTTCTGAGGCATTCTGAGAATCAAACTGAATTGTGAGAATATTATTGTATTAGTTATAGTGAAAGTTTTACTTTTAATGGTTTAGGCAGTCTGCTGGTTATTCTGAGATAAAGTAAGACAGAATATGAAATTATTAACTATTGCATGCTTTTTTCCAGTGTTCCAATCACAAAGCTTTGTTCTACTTTTGTTACTAGTTGGTGATTCATTGCTTCTCTAACATAATTTGTAAAGATTGCTTAAATGTATAAATTGTGTGTGTGTGTGTGTGTGTGTGTGTGTGTGTATATATATGTATATATATGCATACATATATATACATATACATATACATATATGCATACATACATACATACATACATACATATATACATATACATATACATACACATACACATACATACACATACATACACATATATATACACACACACACACACACACACACACACACATATATATATATAATGTGTGTGTATGTATAGTGGTGATTAGTATATGACACTTGATTTATGAGCTTGTTTTTGTACAAGGCATCCTCCAAACCCAGCACTATGTTCACCTCCACAGTTGCAACATCTGATTTTTGCATCTTTGTCACATTTCCATATTCATGTTCCCCTCCACATCTAGCACATCTTATCTTTCCTTTGCATTGCCCTGCAGCATGTCCTATTCTTTGGCATTTGAAGCATCGCATTGGGGTTAGGATATACTCCCTAAAATCATAGCTCAAATACCCCCATTTTGATTTTCTTGGACATAAGCTTTTCAAATTCAAGGAGAACTGCTAAGCTATCCATTTTAAGCCCTTTCCTTATGATTTGTAGTCTAGTCGCTTTCATCACTTTCCCACCTTTAACTTCTTGCAAAATTTCTTACATTGACAAAGGTACATCATAAATAACACCTCTACACTTTGCTGCATTTCCTGGGATGTGAACACTGATTCTTTCCTCATTTAATGTTTCTGCATGCAGGATCTTATCTCTTGGTTGTTTGTCTTTTGCAAATACAAGTAACCTCCTGTTGTTTAGATACTAAGCATACCTAATTTTCCCCATTTCTTTTTCAATAGCTTTTGTCAGTTTTACCGGGTGAACGTGAACTCCTTCTCTTTTGAATGTTAACATCACTTTCCATTCCGTTTCTTCATCCTCCTTTCTCACGCTTGTCTTTACAGTCTTAGTTTTATGGTTTGTTTCACTAGTCTCCAAGCCTAATGTAGAGCTTCCAGAACTATTACTCCTATCATTCCTCTTCCGTGATACCTCCTGCCAGTGCATACCTTCACTATCACCATACTCTTGATCAGTTTTTTGTCTACTTCACGCCATCAGTCAGGTCTTATTTAAGTGATTTTTTGATTGCTACCTGGTGTGGCAGTAATCAGGCCTGGGTGTGTCTAAAGAAATTAAACGCAGGTGTGATAAACCACAGTTATGTATTAAGGGGGGGCAAACACTTTTTCACACAGGGCCATGTGGGTTTGGTTTTTGTTTTGCCTTAATAATAAAAACCTTCATTTAAAAACTGCATGTTGTGTTTACTTGTGTTATCTTTGACTAATATTTAAAATTGTTTGATGATCTGAAGGGGGGGCACGGTGGTTTAGTGGTTAGCACGTTCGCCTCACACCTTGTGTGTGTGGAGTTTGCATGTTCTCCCCGTGCCTCAGGGGTTTCCTCCGGGTACTCCGGTTTCCTCCTCCGGTCCAAAGACATGCAAGGTAGGTTGATTGGCATCTCTGGAAAAATTGTCCCGTGCGCGTGCGCCCTGCGATGGGTTGGCACTCCGTCCAGGGTGTATCCTGCCTTGATGCCCGATGACGCCTGAGATAGGCACAGGCTCCCCGTGACCCGAGGTAGTTCGGATAAGTGGTAGAAGATGAATGATGGTCTGAAACTTAGTGTGACAAACGTGCAAAAAAATTTTTTTTAAAATAAATCAGGAAGGGGCCAACACTTCACTGTGTGTTGCAAGTCACTCTGGAAATATATATATATATACAGTGGTGTGAAAAAGTGTTTACCCCTTCCTGATTTTTATTATTTATTTTTTTTTGCACGTTTGTCACATTTATGAAACTAATGTTTCAGATCATCAAATAAAACATATATAAATACTATAACACTTGTAAGTTTTATGATTAAATGCTGTTTGGTTAGAGTGGTTTTCGGCAATGTACATGTGCTTAAAAATATCTTGAAGACTTATTGTCACTGAAATGAAACATGTTCCGCATCAATCTGGCAACCCAGGTGTCAGTCAGGTGTGTCGCATAAAGCGGATTAAGTGGATGAAAGTCAGGTCTTGTCCAGTCAGCAAAGCCCCGCTTGTTACCTGTAGCTTGTTTACATTTAATTCATATTCATACGTTTCACTGTTGACCTAAACAGAGGAAGTCATTATCAATGGTGTTTGACGACACATTTACATGACACAGGTCACTATGTTTACCTGTTTTTCGAAGCTAAAACAGCGCGTCGATACTTTTCTGAACGAGAAGAACTTTGTAACTGATTTCCTCAACAAAGTCGAAGAAAAGACGGGAATTAAGAAGCGTTTACTTGTGATAGGTAAGATGGTGGTTTATCTGAACTCATGTATCACCCTTTAACTATTATATATATAGAGAGAGATAATCCTGTTAAGAGACGGATCTACTAATTAACACGGATCTGCTGTGGCTGTTTGTTTACAGTACAGTGCAAAAGTTTGCATCCCCCGGGACAGAAGGATGATAATATAACTATTTATAGTAAAACAAAAAAGTACACAGATGTTGCTTCATTATTACAAGAGATAAAACTGTGTATGTCATATTCATAGTGGAAAAAAATACACACAAGTTTGTCAAGACAAGGCATCTTGATATCTGTAATATGTATCTGTAATATGTCTGTCTTTACTTCTTCTTACTGCTTGTTTTCTATAAGCCTCTTGTTGCCATCATATATATAAAATACACACACATATGGCAGCCACAAAAAAAAAGGCCGCAAGCAATCATGCATTTATCTTCAGTTTTGAGAAGGATCTGGAGCTTATACTGAGAACAATGGGTGCAAGGCAGGAGAACTCTTGGAGAGTCTTCGTGGAAGGCCGACCCATCAAATGACATCAGCACACACACCCTCGGAAACTGGCATTAAACCGAAATGAAATGTTTGTGTGTGTGTATGTGTGTATATATATAAGGTTATACACTCACTAAGCAGTTTATTACAAACACCTGACCATCTAATTTCAAAATGAACTATAGCTTTGCTTACTGTGCCGTATCCTTTGTGTTCATAGGAACTGCCACTGCAACAGGACTGTATTTACTGTTTGGATATGGAGCTTCTCTGATCTGCAACTTGATTGGCTTTGTTTACCCTGCATACTATTCGTAGGTGTTTTTAACTTTTACGGCCTGTATAGTTTTATTTTACTTAATGATGAAAAATTGAAAATCATTAATAGCTGATTTGGAGCTGATAGCGTCATGCTTTGCTGCTTTATGTTCCTTTGGATTTTAGCATTAAGGCTATTGAGAGTACAAACAAAGACGATGACACACAGTGGCTAACTTACTGGGTGGTGTATGGAGTCTTCGGTGTGGGGGAATTCTTCTCAGACATCTTTCTGTCCTGGTGTCCTTTCTACTATCTGTGCAAAGTAGGTGTATTACACATGCAGGAATGGGTTTCATTCAGTAATGAGAAATCTTTTAAAATGATGTATTATTTAATGTAAATAAATTTTTTTTTTTTTTGTAATTTAAACTTAATCTGTTTATCTTGTCCCTCGTTGTTTTCAGTGTTTGTTCTTGCTATGGTGCATGGCTCCAGTACCCTGGAACGGCTCTCAGGTGTTGTATAGGCGTCTGGTGCGACCACTGTTCCTCAAACATGAAGCCACTGTAGACAGCATGGTTTGTGATCTGAGTGGGAAGGCCATAACAACTGCAGAATCTGTCACGAGAGAGGGTATGAGGAGGATTTTTGCTCTGTTCCTCCTAGAATGACATAGTGTTGAATCTTTTAGAGGTTTTAGTGTGATAGATGGATGGATAGATGCTGATTTTGTGAATATAAACACCCATAATATAGTAATACATTTTATAGCAAATTAACGTTGCTTTTTATCCCCCATTCTATCCTATGCTTATATCAGTTCTGCAGACTCTGGTGAGAAGCAGGACTATTCACCCAGTTGAATCAGCTGCCAAAGAGCTTCCTGGCCCATCTGTATGTAAAACGGCTCCATGCCCCAGTATCATTATTATTGTTCTTACATAAATACAAAGCCTATGTCTAATCAAAATGCCTCACATGTTCTTTTTGCTTTTCTGTATACGTTATTCCTTTTCCCTCTCATTAACCTCTCTTTCCTTTTGCATGCCTGTACAGAATGAACCCAAGGTGGACTGAACTGTAAGTGCTCAAGCATTTTATAACCTTTCTCAGCACTTTCTCAGATGGTTTTGTCTAACTAGTACATCTTGCATTTGTTCTGCAGTCACTCAGGCTTCTACTTCCAAAGTCACAGGACAGCAAGGGATGAAATCAGTTGGACAACGATGCTTGAATCACCTTGAAGTAGTGTCATTTTAATCTTAACTGCTAATCTGATAAAAATGTATAGTCAAATGGCATTGGGTAAACTGCTCACAAGTTTGGTTCTCAGGTCACTGATTGTCCTGTGTGGGTTTCCTGTGGTGTGTTCTGGTTTTCTCAAACCACAACCCTTAATGGTTACGAATGAATGAATGAATGAATGAATGAATGACTGCTAGTAGATGTTTCTTCACCGTTTTTGTTCATTTTAATTCATTGATATGTCAGTTTATTTAGATGTTTTTTAACTAATCTGTTAGCCTTGGTAATACTTGGAAATATTATGTATTATTCTAATCATTTATTGTAATTCTTGATGTTTTGAACAACACAGCATTTATGTGCCGTCTCTAATCAATCAATAAATTTGATCTCTCTCTCTCTCCCTCTCTCATGACTTGACATGAATTAAATTAAACTTTGGACACAGGAATACAGAGTCAAAAAACACCTACTTCCTAAAATCTACATTTTTACATTAGAAATGTGTTGTATAACTTCTATGTAAATAACAACAGAACTATCACCTTTCTCATTTTTTATTTATAAAGATTAAAGAATCACAAGAGTTAATATTAAAGTAGGTGGACAACATTTTAATGTCTGTTTCAACTGACATATTTTGCTTTATACATTTAAAGGGACTAATTTTAAGTCTGAGCAAATGACCAATCACAGCGTGGAGCAGAGCTTGTCTATGATAGTGGACGTGTTCGCTCCCACACACTAGATGGCGTAGCGCTCGATGAACAACTGGCTTGGGAAGTGTGAAGAAGAAGTGCAACACACTGACGCGTCACATGGTTTGTGATCAGATCACGTGGTAAATGATTAAGTATCTTAAATGAGCTGAGCTTTCTCGTGTATTTCCGTTGCTTTTAGTGGAGCCACTGCAGAGTTAGCTGATACTGTATCATTGAAAGTGAGTGACATGAACATGGGATCCAAAGGAAAAAAGAAAATGGTTCTGCCAACTCGACCTGACCTGCCAGCAGTGGAACAGATCATAGAGGACATAAACCGAGCTGAGCCCAATGATCCGGTCTTCAGGTTTTTACAAACACCTACTGAAGGTAAAGTCAGAAGTCTAAAGCACTGGATCCCACCTTAGATCCTGAAGAACCGCATGTCCTGCTCATGTTGGTGTTTGGTTCCCAGGCTGCTAACACAACTGAGTCGACTAATTATAAGCCTTGTGTGTTGGAACAGTGTGGGAAGAAGTGCAGGACAGATAGTTCTCCAGAATCAGAATCAGGATTATTTGCCAAGTGTGTTGACACACACAAGGAATTTGGTTCCAGCTGTTTGTGACTCTCAGTACAGACATAAATAACACTATACTATACAATCTATACAATACAATGCAGACGAGATGCAGATAAGATACAATATAGACAGAATGAGTATTAAATATGAATATAGAATATGACTGATCGGTTATGTACATAAAGTGTGGGAAGTGCAAATAACAATATTGTGCCTTATTTTGTACAATATACAGCAGCAGTACTGTGTGTAATATATACAGATGATGTGATGACTAACAGTCCTGATAATGCAGTACTTATAGATATGAAGCCGTGAATATAATTATGCTGAGTTGTTGATCAGGGTGATAAGGGGCCTGGGGAAAGAAACTGTTCCTGTGTCTGGCAGTTTTAGTAAGTTCTGTAGCGCCTGCCAGAAGGAGCTGAAAGAGATTGGGTCCAGGGTGCGAAGGGTCAGTAGTAATTTTTCCTCCAGGACCAAGGGTTAGGATCCTCAGTAACCCAAGAAGCTTGTGAACTTACTGAAGCTTAGTTGCCATTTCCTCAACAGACTAGATGATGTGTAAGGAATAAAACTGCGCCGATTTTGGGGAAATATTGAATAATAAGCAGGTCTAATTAAATAACAACAGGTTGTACTTTTTAACAGCTTATAGTTACATGTAATAATGTGGAGCACATCATAATTAACAGCTATAAAGAGCCATTCTACAAAAACACTGCAGTTTGTCATGTTACAGAGAATCCAGAAAGACTGTAATAAAGTGCTGAGACTGGAGACTACTTAGGATCACAACATTTTGTTTATGAGCACACACAATATCCTGTGCACAACTATGTGAAAGACCGTGTATGTGATTTATTTATTTTTTTTTTAAAGAGGAACATTGTGTAAAACTAAATGTTATGGTTAGGGCACTTTTAGTGATGGGAGAATCGTTGATATTATATTGTGATCAGTTTGCTCAGACTTACTAGGTCTCTTGGGATACATCTTAAATTGGATTTGTGGATGCTTACGTGATGTTATTTTACAGTTAAGGTTTCTGATGCAGTCTTTCACATGCCAACACAGTCATTAATGCTGCAGTTTCTAGTTTGATTGTCTTATACATGGATCAGATCTGCACCTGTGTAGAAGAGTAGTTTTCTTAATAAAATTAATAAATCATTATATCTTAAGAGAAGCACATTTTAATTTACATTTATCTCCTCTGTTTCACATTGATATATTGTGCTTAGGATGAGATGAGACTATTACTGGACAACTAGCAGTTGAAGCTGGATGATTGTGTTAAAACTGTGATTTCCAACCCAAAGCAAAGTAAAAATATTTTTACTTGGCTGATTTGTAAACCTGTTTACCAAATACAGTGAAAAATGTGAAAGTGCTTTGAAGTCTCCATCGATGAATACATAGATGACTTAATAACTCAGTAACAGTCTTAACTTACATTTCCTCTAATGTAATTTTCCATATTTTAAAGCAGGATCACATAGCAACGAAGAAGTGGAGGTCCACTACTTGCAAAGCCGACACTACCTGGAGCTGAACGAGAGGCTACAGGAGGCTCGTATTGAACTAACACGGAGAAGAGATGAACTCAGGACTGTGGGGGAGTCTTTAGAACAAAGTGTGGCTGCGGTGAAGGGCACAGCACTCTGACTGGTCTTCATGTGCACCTGGGGACTTCGTATTTCTTGGTATTGACTTAGTATATGGAATGGCTAATATGGGGACTTTGGAAGCATTTCAGTGCCTGAATCATTACATGTTATTAATTTGCATGTAAATGCATCCTCCATGGATCATAAGAGATTTCCATTAACTTTACAAGGTCCAAAGGCAACTTTGAAAAGAATAAAGTTGAAGGGAACTGTTCATGTTGTGAGGATTCAATACGGGAAGACCATTGTGTAGGTAAACCAACAAGATGCTCTTTGCTCCTCATTTGCTCTTTGCACCGTCATTTCCCCAATAAATTCCGTTATTCTTTTTGGTATAACTGCTCAGTCATGCCGTGTCTTAACAGTATATTGGTATTATCTTTACTGTATAAACCCTGGCCAACAAAATTAATTGTACCATGCATGTACAATATGATAGATATAACAATATCAAGTCACAAGGTATCAATCAGGAGTAATAAAGTGCATTAATTTTGTTCACATCATGACTTGTACTACAAAGGTTCATAGAAGAATTCATTATATTAGATCTGTATATAAAATATATCTATATAATATCTATATATTTAAAAAAACAACCGTTGACACTTTTTCATTGTAACTTTGAACACTGTTTTAAACTCATGGTATCTTAAGTATGTAACCTAGTGAGCCAGCATTAATGTATCCAATGTTAGAGATTTAGGCACTTATGTACGTCGCTCTGAATAAGGGCGTCTGCCAAATGCTGTAAAGGTAAATATATAAACACATTTACATACATGGGCAATTGAACTGGGTGGATGAAAAGAAAAAGAGAAATGAAAAAAAAAATTCACACTGAAGTTTAATGTGAACATTTATTATGGAAATCAACCATTTGTCACTGTATAATACCGTTGGTCTCAAATACATTCAGAGTTTAAGGTTTGGCAAAGTAGCTGAACAATCCAGTGTACAACAGTGCTTGGTGATGGTTGTAAAGATTTAGCTTCAAATGAGTATAATCAAGAACACCAAATATTACGTTCTGCTGATGCTTACTTAAATGCATTTCCACATGAAAAAGTTTCACTTATGGACCTGTGCTTCATTTCTTTACCTTTACTGAATGAGAAATAAAGGAACATTTATTCATAACAGTTGTTGCAGAATTACAATTAGGATTTACCTTGTTCTTTCTTTCTAACTTGAGTTTACTGGGCACTCAAAACTGAATTTGTGTGAATGACTGCAGTCTAAACAACACTGAAACAGCGTTCCAAGGATTTTGCAGCGATTGGTTATGCGAGGCATATAAATGACTTCAATAGGTTTACGGCTGCAATACTGATTCGACAGCCTGATGTGGTTAAATGTAGAGAAAAAAATACTATATATTTCTGTTCAATTTTTCAAAGCCCATTTTTAGTTGATCAGCCCATCACAGATTTATCTGACTGCTTTCTGTTGCTCTTACACTTGTTTTGCGGTGATTTTAGCAATTGCTTTTGAATTTACTAGCAACATCACTTATACTGTCAGATGATCAGAGAGGTTTTACATTGTTCTTCTTGAGTATTCCCCCAAATCACATTAGATTTTTCTTGCTTTTGATGACAGAAGCATACCTGATCATACAAAAAACTGACATTACCAAAGCACTCAACAAGCAGATACACTGTACAACCACCTAAGTGTATTACATATAATTGCCAAACAGTTTAACATGTATTAGAGATGTGTGATTATTTCCCTCCATAATTTCCTGTGTTTTATTTTACTCAGAGGATAGACTGTTCAACATTAATAACATAGATATGTGCACTAAGCGACTATTAAGCATGCTTGCAGTAGTGCTGCAGGGTACTTTTTGCTTACTGGGAAGCATTAGAGAGACATTGTTTGCAGGTATATACAACAGCATCACTAATTTCCAACATTATGCTCTTGGGCTGCTAAGTTGGGCTGATCTACCACAAATATATTTATCTGCAATAATAAAAGTGAAGGCTGGGGGCTTTTGGTGATATTGTGGAGCAATGACATGCAAGAAATAACTGTACTTGTTATACATGGTTGTGTTTTGTCTCTTGCACTGTAACAGTCTGTTCAGGTTTCATGTGGAACACTTTTTTTTAATGAATGAGTCTCTTGCATTGGATGATTTGCATATTATTCTTCATGAATATGGAGCTGTCTACTGTGGTCCATAAAGTAGAGTATGTATTTTGTGATTAGGATTTCCAAAAGAACAAGCAATGGTTCATATATGTAACTACAAAAATGTCCAAAAAAAAAAACGGTCAGCTTTGTGTCTATGGTAAGTTCCATACATAGCTTAAATCCAGTGTGGTTTGATGAACGTTTCTACTGTTTATGCTAATTTGTCTACTCCCAACTTCCAGTGATAAAAATACAAAACCCATGAATACAATGTTTGTCAAAAGCAACACCCGAGGTAAATAGATAATGTTGCTCAGTAAACCACCTGAGTTTTTGTAGCATCAGGAACAAGTCAATCTTGCAACAGTGACAGAATCTGGGAACTACGATTCAAGTTTTTCACCTGACTTCTCAGAGATTGTTGTTGCTTGGCTCTGTGTTTCTTGAGAGCAGTAGACCATAGGGCTGGGGACATAGTTAAATGGAGTTACTCTAGCAGACTTGCTGGGAGCACTCTGTCGGAAGGGACCTATGACCCCACTATGACTGCTATCCACAGATTGAAAGGTTGAGGTGGAAGCTGTGCTGTAGTTTTTGAGGGATCCGTCAGAATCTCCATCTTGCAGGTTATTCCCAGATGCCAGGCTGATTCTTCTGAGAATCGCCATCTTAGCTACTTCTTCTGAAATCATAGAACCATTTTCAATTGTAGGTGACGTGCTTGAATTGGTTTTGTTGGTTGATAAGTCCTCTGTTTGAACTATTGCATCACTTGTCTTGCGTGAAATAAGGGTAATTGTTGGCAATTTTCCTGGCATTGGCGGTGGCATTGGTTTGTGCCCTTCAGGAGAAGGCACCAGAGGAAGTGCAGTAGGTGGTAGAGTGCTCTTTAATATCTGGGGAATATCTTCATCACGGATTCTCCTCCAGGTGACTTTATTGTTAGTATTCCGTGATACTCTATTCTGCCTCTGTTTTGTATCCTTCTCACTTTTGGCCCTGACACTTGAGTCGGAAGATGACGAGCGCAGTGAGGAGCGGCTGGTCACACGACTTAAGATATTTATACTGGGGGAGGAAGAATACCTTTTGAATGTATCCTCTCTTGTTGCCCTTACAGTCGGCTCACGTACAGGTCTCTGTGGCATCCTGCTGGGACTTTCTGAACTTGTTCTCCTGGCTGGACGTTTCACTATGAAGTTTGTGTCACTGGAGTTTGCTCTTGGTAGAGCCACAGTCTTTTTGAGTAGGCCATGTTCCTGGGCATTTCTTGGCCCTTCGGGTCCCTGCATTCTTCTTGGACCTTGCACGGTTGGCTTCAGTTCTTGGCAGCGAGAAGAACATAAGAAAACTGCTGGGGCTCCTGGACAAGTTCTTCGAGGCGAGACATGACTGGATGTAGGAACAGAACGTGAGCAAGGAGCATTCTGTCTTGATTCTTTGATAAAAGTAAGTTGCCTACGGAAACCATTGTGATCTGATTCCCCACTGCTTGAATGAACAGAGGTCATGCGAACTAAATCCAGTCGATTGGCTGGTGAAATTCTCTTCCCTGACAACTGACTATTTTGTCTACTAATGTTAGTAAGCTGGTTGTTTACTAATGGTGAAATTGATCTTGACTGATTAGATGAATTCTGCATGAATGGTATTCTGACAGGAGATTTCTGTGTTTTGCTGTCAGCAGATCTTGTATTTTGATTGGATATAGAGGGGCCTCTTTTTTTGTCTGGTGGACTGTCTGGATCTGAGTTCACTGTTTTCTGATTTTGTTTAACGGTTTGGGTAGAGGGGGTAATTTTTTTCTGAGGTTGCCTTGAAGGAGTTGAACTTTGAGACGATCCTGATGAGGAACTCTTTGGAATCCTGGCTGGAGGAGTTGAACTTCTCTTGGGTAATGAGAACTGAGTAGAGTCACTAAGGTGCCCCAACCTATGAAGGCTTCTGGACCGGTGTTGAGCTAGGGAAGGGTTTTTTGGGCCATCAGATTTTGGCGTCACCTTCTTTGGTGGTGGCCGCTGTGAAAGTGTTTTCTCTTTCTTGGGAGTGTATATCACAGTTCTGCCTCTGAAAACTACAGGGAAGTTTGGTACTGGTTTACGTGGGGCAAAATCAAGTGGCTTATTTGCCTTTTTGTTTTCTTTGACCACCCTCTTACTGATGTCAGGCTTTGGGGTAAAGCTGGATCCAGATATAAATGAAAGAACAGAGTCTGATTCTGATGATGGTTCCTGGGACTTTGAAGCTTGCAACTTTGTGATTATTGTATTTGCACCCTCCTGTATTGCCCTCCATTCAACACTGTTGAGATCTGAATCTTTATCAGATGCCGTTTCCTCACTGTCCAGATCATCATCAGGATCCCAGTGCCCAGTATCCTTATGAGCAGTTTTCTGTTTTTGTTTAGCCTCTGCTTTCCTTTTTCTGGTGGATTGCTTTTTCTTTTGCTTTGGCATAGCAGACGTTATGCATTTTAACAAAAGATCATCTTCTGAGTCCAGGCTGACAGAACTTGGAGAAGTGTTGTCTTCATAGTTATTTTGGCCTTGCATGGATTTTAGAGTACACTGACCTGTGCTGGACATTGCATTGTATTTATTTCTCATCTTAACATGCTGAGTTTTCCCCTGTTCCTCAAACATCTCTACATCACTCAAAGAGCTGAGAGATGAGCTGAGAGAGTAGCATGGGGGTGCTTCTTCCATAATGAGATTTTGCTTGATTCTCTGAAACCCATGTCTCTGGAAATTGTCCACACGACCTTTTGTATTAGCATAGTGGAGACCTGTGTTATTTTTGTTTAAATTATTAACTTGTTTCTGTCTACTTCTTGTCATCGCCCCATCACTGTTAGTCTTATCGTTATCATGGAAGCAGTACATTGCTTCTTTTTTTGCTGCTGGATGACGCATGGATTGAAATGTTGTATTTTCTTGTGCTTTACTTCTAGAGTATGATTTCTGACTTTGGTAGACCTCTTTACTTTGCTTTCTGTTTGGAAGCGCTATATGGGGCATACTTTGTGATAGACTCTGTCCCTGCTTTTGTATTTGTCTGACTGGGGACTGGCTTTGGAATCTTTGCTGGGTCATCTTTGCTGCCATTTCCTTACTTTGCATAAGCAGTCTCTGGGTAGGGGTCATATGTTTAATGGTTTTGCTCATTTGGTTTGTTACTATTTCAGACTGACTAGCCGTTTTAGATGATTTATGGAAATGAGAAAATAAACGTAGCTCTTCAATTCTTTTTGCTTCTGTGTCAATAAGCTCCTGAGTCTCTTTATTTCTGGTACGCCAATCTCTTGATCCTTTCACTTTGATGGGGTACTGTAGAGTCTCATCACTTAAGGAAGTGGTGCTTGAGAAATAAACAGGAGTACCTTCAGCAGAGTCAGTGTATGAGGAATCATCATGATGAATATCTTTTGATGACATTCCAACCTTCTGCCCAGAACGCAACTGATTGTTATTATTCTGGAGCACCATGTACACTGGTAACTGCACAGATCTTTGAGCTTGGGTGCTAAGTACTTGACTTGAGAGTGTAGACATTAAAGCAGGTCTTACTTTCTTAAACCTTGAAGGCATAGCTGAATTGATGCATTCTTTGAGAATTTCAATGTCATCATCTGAGTTCCCCTCACTGTATTGATCTTGATCCATACAAGATGGATAATCGGCAAGATTCCTCTTACCAGTGTATACTGGCTCACTCTCTTGCTGATTTAATAAAGGAGTAAGTTTAAGCTCTACATCTTTTTGTACATAGTGCTCATGCAGAGGAAGGGCACTAAGACTAGATGCACAAGAAAAGTTCTCTAATGGTTTTTCAACAGTAAAGTAGATCATTGTGTCTAGGTCTTGGGGCAAGTTAAACCTTTCCTTCAGGTCAGCAATTTCCATAAACTTACGCAAGCCATTTTCCCACTGGCCTCCAGTACCAGTGATATTTTGCTGCTCAACCCCATTTGCTTCAGCACAGCATGGAGTCTTACTGCGACTTGGTGGCATGGTTTGCCCTGGGCTGTCTGGGAGATCACTTGGACTCACAGTTCCACTGATCATTTCACTACAGGGATCACTTTGTATAGAACTGGCAATTGATGGAGATTCAAAGCTACCCAGTGAACTTACAGAGCTACAACGACTCATCACAAGTGGAGTTTCATGAAGGTAATTCTCAGAGGAACTGGAAGGAGTCCTGTCCTCATGTATGACTGCTGATGCTTCCCTAAGAAATGTCTGTTCATGTTTCATTGGAATTTCAATTGGATCAGAAGTAATGCTAGTAGTGGAGCAAGTTTTCTGGTCAGTCATAAGCAGTTGACTATCACTCAGATCCTCTAGTGTTTCATCTTCTTCTTCTTCTTCTTCCTTCTTAATTAAATCCCCATCTTCCACCTCTATAATTTCAAGAGATGAGTCACTCTCTAAATCATTTTCACTTTGTCCCTCAAGGTCTCCATCACCAGAAGACAGAGAGGACAGAGAGCTACAACGTGAGAAGCAGATTGGTGTATTTTCCACTGAGTACTTCTGTGGTGTCTCTAGTTGACCTATTGGGCTTCTTGAAGAGCACATAGGAGAGAACTTGCAAATATTTTCTCCATTTGTTGCAGTGGGAACCCATGCTTGTTTTTTCACTGTCTGGGATGCCTGAACATCGAGAGTACCAAGCATGGCATTGTGGGTTAGTGGAACATGTTGATAGGAGGGGGAGAGCTTAATCGTAGGTATACTGGCATCAGAAGATACTCTGGTTGATACAGTTGCTGGTGTCAATATAAGAGTTTCTTGGCCCTTTTCTTCTTCTGTGTTACAGTCAGGCAATTTTAAATCTTTTGCCATATCAGAATCTCTCTCTGGAATCTCATTCTGACATAATAATTTGGATAAAGTTGCACCACTATTCAGCAATTCCTTGTGAGCTATCTTGAGCTCAAGCTTGTTTGGACGTCTTTGTTCTGCTGGCCTTATGAAACTTTGAATCTGATCACTACTACCATAACAGCCATCACTATTGCTTCCACTGTTAAGGCTGTCATTGGACAAACTGGAGTTCACTGTTTTTAGCCGTAACAGAGCATGGGCTTTGCTTAGATGATCTTTGTGTGAGAACGAATTATCAGAAAAATAGCAGGGGGAACACAGCTTAGCTCGGGCCTCATGGAGATCATCAGGCCCATAATTCCAATCTGCAAAATGATCCTCAGAACTGAGACTAAAGCTATCCTCTGAGGATGTGTGCATGGTAATATCTTCCACTAGCTTATCAATTTTAGCCACAGTGTTGGTGATCTTCTTTGCTAATTTGTCAGCTGCCATGGTCATTTCATCATCAGGAGGTTGTGTCTTTTTGTCTTCTGTTTGCAATGACTTCATATCTCTCTCAGGTTCTCCCTCCCTCCTGCACGGCTGAGTCTGAAGGAAGTTTGAGTTATTCAAAAACATTGAGAGCATGGAAAATGTTCCTGTTTCTATGCTACTCGAAACATTTGGGGCCTCATCATCATCAAAACATCCAGAATCTGAAGCATAGTCCTTGGCCAAGCTTTCAATATGTCGGAGGGGCTTGTTAATGTTCATATGCCTAGGGCTTTGCTTCTCGATAGAATCAAATGTTTCTGCCAAGTGCTTTGCATCTAGCTCAGCCTCCAGTGCTTTCTGCTTTCTCATATAGAGAGAAGGCATGCAGGACCCTGGCGATATAACAGCAGTATCTTTATATTTGAGTGGCCGGTTGGTGAGAAGGTTTCTCAGAGCTGCAGCACTTCCCATGGCTATCATCTTGTGTTTGGAATGAATAAGATTACGTAGCATGCTAACAGCTCCTAGGTCCCACAGTAATTCCTGGTCCTTTGGACTTCGGGCAGACAGATTCCAAAGGGTTCCACATGCATTGCTGACGATTGTTAAACTGTGTGATCGCAGGTGCTGTAACAAAGTCTGCAGGCAGTTGTTATCCCTGAGGACTTGTCTTGTTAACAGAAAAAGGAAAACTATTAGTTGCAATTCAAACAGAATATAACATTAGTTTACCAAACAAAACTGCAGTTAAAAGTAGTACCTGTAATCATCACGAGTAGCAATAAGACTGGATACATTACGTAGGATACCGCCACCACTTTCAATAATTGCCAGGGAGTTAGTCTGACACTGGTAGGTAAGTGTACTAACCAAAAATCCTAGAGCACCATCAACAGTGCAAATTGCCATCTTATTTTCAGTGCTATGTGCTGATAAATTCCATAAAGCACTTAACACACTTTTAAGGGTGGATTCCTGTGCAGAGACATAAAGCAGAAACTTTAAGGAACAGTAGCATGCAAACAATGTAACTGTTACTTGTCATTATCCATTAAAACTTGTATTTTTACCTTTGTAGCCTGAAGGGCACAAGACATTAGTGCTGATACACTGCCAACATCACGAAGGGCTCTCTTACTGGTGATATCAGCACGCCATGAAAGGTTCCTAAGAATACTGGAGACCACCTATAGGAAACAAAATACAGCACCTTTCCTAAGCCCAAATGAATAAAACATGCAGACTAAATGAAATTGGAATTTCAAATGAACATTTTATGTACCTGATGTAACTCCTCGCTATCAGATGCCAGTTGGGCAACTATGGCTTGAAGACAGCTTTTCTTAGAGCAAAGTGTGGCCTGAAATTAAATAAAAATATAAGATCAATAAAAAGAGTCATGATATTATATTTGCTTTAATCTCTATAATGTTTTAATTTACCTTATTTACAACATCTCCATAGGTAAGGTTTGTGAGTGCCATTCCAGCATATCTTCTCAGAGCCATATTCATAGGTTCATTTTGCATACCATACAGTTCCTGTTCCAACTGCATAAGCTCTGCAATAGCCTGAAGTCCACCTGAAACAGACAATCTCAATATGAACTTTCTGCAGAGAATACAGTAAGTTCTTTACTCAGACTAGGTACCTGTACACTTGCCAAATTCAAATCCGAACATGCAACACAAATGCTAGTCTATAAAAAGACTATAGATTATAGACTATATAAATTCTTGAATGTTATTAATTGCTAAATTAATATATTGTGATAATAAATATAGATTGATGTTAAATTATTCTAATTACCAAGTTCATTCATGGCCTTTCGATAGTCCTCCTCAAAGGAAAGTTTCATTATGGCACAAACTGCCTGGCAAAGCTGGGGATCTAGGGGCTCTGGGATATCTGCGTAATTCAAATGAAGACATGCATTTGTCAGCATAACAGACATAACAACATCTTGAGTAAACATTATGCCTTAATTAAGTTAGACTAATTAGCTATACTTACCTATGGTCTTTGTACCACTAGGAGACGGAGTTCCTAGGTGGTTCTCAATCCAATCCCAGCCATTCTCGCAGTGTGAGCGTATCTGCTCCAGCACATGCAGTACCCTCATCTCACGCCGTGCTTGGCCCTCATCAGGCTGTGAGTACACAATGTTGTGCAGAGCAGCACTAGCCCGGGATCGAGCCTCTCGGCTGCAGCCCGCTGCTTCAGGAGTCTTTCCGGTGCTTACATCATGCAGTATTTGCACAAGTAAGGGGACACAGCCAGACTTGCGCATAGCAATGCAGCTTTCCTGTGAGCTGGACATGGCTAACAAGACACGCGACATCTCCTCTCGATCTCTAGAGGCTAGCATAGACAACAGCCAGAACATCATCTCCACCTACAGTGTGCAGAACAGCATATTCAGTGCTACAATGCCATATTCTTACTGATATGGCTAAAATTGCTGAGCAAATTTGCATAATTTATATATTTCTCAAACGTCCCGTGGCCACAGTATATGCTCTCTAGCATTTTACAGTGATTAAAGCTATGGGTTTTAGGAATGTAATTGATTCACACTAAATCAGTATGAAGTATTGATTACAACTGATTTATACTGAGACACCATCTCAGTAGTAGTATCAGTATTAATTGAATGATTTATAAACAGTTAAACACATTGTTGTCATACTTTGTTCCCGGCTTCTCCAGATGCCTCCATAGTGCTATTGCTTGCTCCATTTTCCATTTCAGGCACTGATGCTTTGGAAAGACTGTCAACATTCTGAAAAAAATACAAAATAAATAAAGAATAGATTTAAAGCATTGTAGGTACATTGTAGGCATTTAACACTTGTAATTTATACTGTTTGAAATAAAGTCTAAGAATACAAGATACATAAAAACCCATTGCATTCTGTGGCTATATTAAAAGGTTTTAACTGTAAAATTTGCATATGGCAACCATGGCAAGTCCTCCGACAGACAAGGCAGCACATTCACCCTTTCATCCTCAAGCCAATCACTATGGCAACCTTCGCAGTGCCATGGGATGAGGAAGCACGTGATCCTTTGAGGTCTACCCAGATTTATGTGCATTTTACACTGAATACCCTCAAAACAATCAGGTTTTTGTGTAATGAAAGAAAGGAAATATGTACTGGATGTATGTACTGTATTAGGTAGTTTTCTTGTCTTGAAAAAAAAAAAGATGCTTTATTTACCCATATGTTTGATATCTTGATTATTTTTGCATATATTTCTTAATGTCACATGTGGGGGAAGGTAGTCTATTTTTATGCAATATTCTGATTATAAGTGGTGTAAGTAGTAATAATAATAATCAAATATATTGTTAACCATATGGTGGACTTTTCCAAATGGCCACAGGGCTGAGAGCTAATATTTTTTTAGCATGTAGGAAGGATTTCTTTTAGCTAAATCTTTAAATAAATACACACTGTAGCCTTGGGATGTTATTCTCTATGTGACAGAGCTCTAGCAGAGTCCCCTCTTTGAAAGCATGGTTTCACAATAACACAATACTAACACAATCCTCACAGAGCTAAGATATAATTATAATTCTGCTATTTGAATATTTGTGCTGTATTGATTAACCAATGCTGATGGGGTCTGGATTTGGTCTTGCAGCTATAGATTTATTCAGTTACTTCTTTATGAAATGCATCAATCAGTATTTAACAGAAAACTACAAATGAATGTCTTTTGCACAGCTAGGCTACTTGTGCTTTTGTCCTTATGTTTATTATTTTTGCATAGTTTGGTGTTTCGATTGCTTTTTTATCATCTATAGATTTTTTAGAAAATAATATAAAAAAACTGTCTCTTTGTCTGCTTCAGTTTCATGCAATAAATTATTGAATTAATTGATTCATTCATTCATTTTCGGTAATTACTTTTTTTTCCCTTATATATCCTGATCAGGGTCCATGGTGCATCATGGGAATACTGTTTGTAAGGATGAAATACATTCATGATGAGATGGCAGTCATTCAGAGGAACCAAAACATAAACATTAATCCTATAATTTCATTTTTCATTCACTTTATATAAAATCGCTCATCCTTGAGACTGTCTTAATAAAATCATATACTGTATATAGAATTGTTCTCTGGTTTATTAGAAGGCTAAAAAAAACAATGCATTATGCAAACTTGTAAATAAAGTGTATATTTACCAAATACTCCAACAAATAACAGTTATAAAAAGCAGTGATTTTATTACACGCCATACTTAGACAGGTGTTAAATGGATACTCTGCTGGGGTTAAGAAGCTTACTTGAGTCTCTGACTGGCCAATCTTCTCTGAAGAACAGCAAGAGCCTTGTGCCTCCTGTAGCTCCTTATCCAGCTGCTCAAGACGAGTCACACGGATCTGCAGGGACATAGGGATCCATGAAACTTTTTTTTAAACTACTATATCATCCACAGAAGAACATTTTACAAGTCACAGATGCTTCATTTGTTGTAAATAAAATAGATTTTTAAATTCTATTCACCTGTGTTCTCTGGACAATTTCATCACTGGTCCCAAAACGTTCCTCCATGACTGAGCGCAGTTGCTGGACCTCAAATTCTAACTGCTGGCGAATAAGGTCCATTTGTATGGAGAACTGAGACACAGGAAAGGAAATTTAAGATACAATAAGCCTTGTGCATTCTTCATTGCTCTGTATGAATGTTGATGCTGGACAGTCGTTTCATCAAAACACAGATAAACACATTAAAAACAATGGTGTAGAACATATCTTTGCTTGTATCTTACTGTGTCAATTCGAGGCAGCTCTGCCAGCCTCTGTGAAAGCCCCTGCAGCTGAGAATAATACCTTCGGCGCTCTTTCTCCTCTTTCTCAATTTCATTCAGCAGCATGGTCCTTTAAATATGCCATAAAGTTAGACAAATATTAATAAAAGTTAAAATAAATATTCAAATGATACTGAATATTCCATGACCACTTTATTAAAAACACTTGTTTATTAAAAACACTAATTGTTGATCTAATTATCCCAGTTATAACCAATCATGTGGCAGCAGCACAGAAATCAGGCAGATACAGATCAATAGCTTCAGTTAGAGTTTCCAATAAACATTACAACAGTGGTTAAAAAAAACAAAAAAAAAACATTTACCTTTCTAATTTAGAAGCAGGGTTAAGAAACCCTGCATGTTGTGTAAAAAGTAGTTAAAAAGTTCACCATTTCCTCTATTTTAATTGTGACAAGTGTTTTATATGCAAAGAAGAAGAAGGTTAATCCAGGATATAAGAATGTACAGTGTGTAAGGTCAGATTATGAATTGCCAGGATTCATTTATTGGTAAAGAACGAGCAGTGTGAAACGTCAAACAAGATAACCCAGGATATTTGAAAGACCCTGGGTTATTTCAATATTTTACAGAATACGACTACACAGGATAAGAGAATCAGCATTAGAAGTAGCACCATAGAAAATGGAGAACTGATTTGACAGAAGATAAGTATACTAGGGTTTATTATGCAAATATTGCCTCTCTTTGCGTAGCTCCTCCAGATGTTGGGCAGTTACTCGGCCCTCTGCTGCCATGGCTGGGTGGTGGTGTGTGGGGTGCACGGCCGTACCCTCACCAGACACAGCGGAGCACTGGTGAGATGATGAGCCTAGAGAGCTCCTTGACCTGCTGGATGACTGGAGTTGAATTCTGTCATCCCCATCATTCATTTGATTGGTCATGGTCTCTGAGAATGCGCGCAGGTTGTGCGGCTGGTACTTGAGCTCATAATAATTGGTCAGGTCCATATGCAGCTCTGTGAACAGATTTCAAACAACTCATTAATTAATCATATTTATGTTATTTCCTGGCACTGATTCTCTACTGGATCTTCAGTCTACATTCCTATTGGAAAAGGTTTATTGAATCATTGGGTTTCAAAAGTAATTCATCTGCAATTTAATCTTGAAAGCTATACTAATGTTCATATAATGAACCAGAAAATGCTAAAGGTTTCTGTTACCTTTCAGCTGGTCAAGCACATCTGCTCTCCCTGAAGAGGCGAGAGTGCTGGCTTCCTGCTCCAGTTT
Source organism: Tachysurus vachellii (assembly GCF_030014155.1). Taxonomy (NCBI): domain Eukaryota; kingdom Metazoa; phylum Chordata; class Actinopteri; order Siluriformes; family Bagridae; genus Tachysurus; species Tachysurus vachellii. Next base: position 24,590,572 of record NC_083460.1, read on the forward strand.
GCCTTGCAGATGCTTGAGAACCTCCTAAAATGGCAAGAAATTTGCCCAGTTATTATCTGCATTCAATGGTTTATCAAAATAAAAAAAAGCCTGATATGGCTCCATTGTAGTTTGACAATACATTTGATCATCAAAAAATGAAACTACTTCAAATATCCATTGAAGAAGACACTTTCTTCTCTGTAGCCTCTGCATGTGTGATATTCATGTGGCTTCCTGCTTTATCTAAAGATTGAATCAACTGACCTTCACGATAAAAGCTTAGCAGGGATTATCCAGCTGTGCTCAGCATCTGGGCACGTGCCACAGAAAGGAATCATGGGATTGGAAGCCTAATCAAAATATCATGTAAACCCAATATAGTGTTTGCTCTTGATTTAAGGTCTGCTATTTAAACGTTAGTTCATGGTTTCTGTTAAAATATTAGATCCCAAACAGGTCTGGAAATCTTTTCATATTCTGAGAAGCAGAATGTTAATGCATAAGGTTCAGAACAATTTCATAAATAAATACTCCATGTCTGTCAGGTTCAGGTTTAATAGAAAGTAATCAGAATGAAATCTGATAAGTATCCCAAAACAAAGGCAAAGTGTAAGTGCACGCAGTATATCTATGATGCACATAACCGTTTCTGTTACAAAATATATTGCAAAAATTAGGAGATGTAAATGGTTATTATGGGGTTGATTATGTCTGTAGTTTAGAAAAGGTTGAGAAAAAAATGTCCCTTTTCCAATGCATATATTTTATAGGGGTTAGTTTTAGGGCTTTTGTTTGGTTTTTGTAATGGAGTCAGACTGGTAAAACCTGGCAAACACACCTGCTATATTCATCTAGTACATCAAATCTAATATATACATCTAAAACATTTTAAATGGAGCTCTTAGGCTGTATGATAGATAACTGTATGTTGTCAACTTTCAACTGCATTTTACAGGGTTTGACCGTATTTCCTCAATTGTACGTCACTTTTAATAAAATCATCTGGATAATGAATAAACATAAATGTAAATGTACACTAGAAATCACTAGCTAGCAGCCGATATACGGTTTAACATCTATGGTTACTGGCTGCTCCTGCTGTTGTATCCTTTAGCCTGGCTTTTATATATTAGAAAAACAAATCTAGCACATAGCAATATTGCTGAAATAAATTCCACCCTTTTTGCTACAGGTTACCCGAAGACATTTCACATCAAACCAGGATGGTATTACGGCTTCAAAATAAGCATCCACCGAGGCTTTGTGGCTTCGTTTGAATTGCATTTTACTACTTATACTTTTCTTTCTAAATCTAAAATCTAATCATATAATCTGTAAATCTAAATCTAATCTAAAGCCAAAATCTATATGAGTCCAGTATTCTGAAGGTTAGATGTTTTGAGCTTGTGACTGACAAACCTTATATGCGACTACGCACGCCTTCTGGTTTCAACCGGTTTTGAAGTCTGCACTTTCCCATTAACTTCTCGTCATTTTATCATTACGTTCTTCTGGGCCTCAGATTTTGTGTGTAATATGTTTATGAACCGGAGGCCTGAACGTAGAATCATAATGAGTTCTTTAGAAGTGATTTTTATTTTATTTTAATGCAAAGTCTCCCAGCACAGCTTAGAACTGGATGATAGTTAAGCAGGATCCATCTGACTAATGCTTTAGAGTAGACATTTTAATGGACTTCTGAACATTGAAGGCAGGGAGATGTAAGCTGCCTTAATTATTGTATGATGCGATGTTTTACTAAAAAAGGACCAACACTATAAATATGACTTTATGAATTTTATGCACTTGTGTTCATTTCACTAATAACTGTAAAATCTTGTCATTAATATTTTCTTGTAACAAAAGGAAATAACTGAAAGCATCAGAATGACTGATGACAGCTGTTTTCTGTCTAGTTCTTTAAATGTTATGTAGATCGCATAAAATGATGTTAAGATATTGGGTAAAGGTCAGAGGTTGGAGTAAGTCACACATGTGCAAGTCACAAGTAAGTCTCAAGTCATGAATGTCAAGTCAAAGTCAAGTCGAGTCTTTTTTTAATATTTGTCAAGCAAGTCTCAAGTCTCAAATTTGCGACTTAAGTCTGACTCGAGTCAAGTCATATGACTGAAGTCCCCCATCTCTGGTAAAGGGTGTTTAAAATGTATTATTAAATCGAAGAAGATTTATAAAAACAACATGAGGAAGTAGTACGTAATAATGAGTAATAAGAAGTAAAGGTAAAATGGGACTCTTACTGGAATCCAACATGAAGCTTTAGAGTAAAGACGAAAACTTCATGCACCACATTACAACCAAAACCCAGGGTCCATAGTGTGGTTATGTTGGATTATCTAATGCTTTCGGTCTTTTGCTGCCAGCATATATACTGTACAGAAAAATACTAGATATTCTGTGAGTTAAGAATATTTTGTACTCAGGTTGTGAAAATTGGCCACGACCCATTAGTGTCTCCAGACATTTTAGGGAAAGTAGGTCACTGCTAAAGCAATACAGACAATTGTCAATTTCCACTTCTTACTAATCTCTGAAATGTAATCAGTAAGCAACACAAAATTCATTTGGGCCTAATTTGTTCTTCCATCTTGTTCTGTTGACTAGATTGTATTCTTATTTGGGGGGGATTTGGGGATACACATAAATGATTACACATATATTTGGTGAATGGATTCCTCTAAAGTTGCTGCTCACCTTCATATCAGAGGTCTCATTTTCCAGCTTGGACAAGTGGTGTGAGTTGTCCTCCAGCTCGCGGCGCAGGTGCGAGTTCTCCTTGCGGAGATCCTCCACCTGCCGCACCAGCTGGTCATAGGAGGCCACTGAGTTGGACATCATTACAGAATGGGGTCTCTGGAACACGTTAAAGGCAAGTCATTAATAGTGGCACAAGCACTCAAAAACAATTTAGGACATTTAACACTCGGCTCATGGTGGATTTTAGAGCTGTAAAGGCGAAAGTCCAGTTAATGATTACAGACTTTCTATTTTTTGCTCAGTTTTCTCAAAAGTTTAGTATTGGACACTAACAAAAACACAGATACCTCCAAGACCATGATGATATTAAAATAGGTGTTCCATTTATCCAGACTACAATAAAAAAAAAATGTGTGCAGCTTCAACTAGTAAACTACTCATAGTGCCAAACATCATGCTGTAGACAATAATGACAGAAAATCCAGATGTAGATTCAGAAACCAACCCACCATGAGAACTATGAGAGAAACCCATCCTTTTTTTGGCTGACCACCCATAGTAGGGTTATAAATTATTATAGTATAGAATGAATGGTATAACTCGTAAGAGTACTCAGTGTATTGGAAGGCCATTCAGTATGGCCATATAGTGAATGTAAGTCTTTATGATTACAGCAGGTCTTAGAAGGTACAATTATACAGCATCCAGGTGAGCTTACAAATTTGTAGATATAACCTATTAAAAAAGAATGAAATGTATTAAAGTTAACATAGAGCCCATGTTTCAATCTATGAAACTAATTTACATTATTACATTGGCAGGGCCTTGATAAGTGAATTGGACTTTTGAATTGGATAACAGAATTGGAAATGTACATAAAAACGAAATAGAATTTTTCACTTTTCACCTTAAAGCTACTATGATTTGGTGATAAGATTTTACTCATCGCACACTATTTCAGTCCGTATGTTTACCGTATGTTCCACACATAAGATGTGTTGCATTGTTCTCGTTGTACTGAGTTCACTGTTTGTTCAGCTCCTATTTATTGTCTCATACATATGTATTACATATTGTCTGGTGATTCACTGTTGTCACTTTAAATAACACATTGCACCAACACATAAAGTCAGCTTGGTATTGTTTTGGAAAGAATAACAGAATAATGCGTCTGTCCATCGTTTTTTATTGTTTCAGTCATGTTGATCCAAAGCAGTGCCACGGCAGAAAATCAGTGATCGTAGATTAACACATTTCCCTACAAAATTAATATTTATAGTTCATTTGCAGTCCCTGTTCTTTTGTCTTTCTATTATTCTCTCTATTATTGTAGCGCATGCTCGTTTCTCCATGCAGAGCTCAAGAATCGGGCTTTGTTGTGCAGTGTTGTATCTCGGCACTGCCGCGATGGGGGAGGTGGGCTTCAGCCTCACGGAGATTTCTGTAACAGCTTGCACAAATCATCCAGGGGAAGCATCTATGGTACAACAAAACAGCACCATAAAGGCTAGAAAATGAGCACAGTGTTTAGGATGTTTTCAAATCCCAGGATATTTCATTTATATTTTGTTGTAGTGCAATAAATATTTTTAAAGGAATATGTTTTATACAGCAATTTCAAAAGTGAATCAAATCCTTGCAACCAGAATCTATTTAAAAATATCAATAGTTCAATCAGTATTTTCTGAGCCTTTTTTGAGTATATCAACTAAAGAAGGTTGTTCTTGTTCCTTGTGTATCAATGTTGGTAAGAAAATGGCTTACTTATGTAAAGACAATTCATGAAAATGAATCGATGAGTAGCTCAGGCATGCTGATCAATACTACATTCCAGATTGGTGTGAACGGTAAAGTCGGGGGCTTTGTTTCCGTCGCATGAACTCATTTCATGTTATCCAAACAGCCACTATCAACCGCTCACAGTGTGAATTTATCAGAGCTGAACACGTGTTAATACAAATGGCCATTTGGCACATCTTTATAATTGCTATGTATCAAGTCGATCGAGTCATGCGGTATTTCATGGCATCTCTAATAGATAGAAACGGAAAGCAGGAAATAAATATGAGAATCTTAATTAGCTCTTGGCTATGTCTGAATTTGTATTATGCCAAACTGCATACACTGGAAATGGGGGGTTACGCTTTCGTCTTTCTCTTTCTTCCGACTGTGCATCATCTGTGGCAAAGCTGCCTGAATAATCTAACCCAAAATCTTGTCCCTTAGGGGAAATAATTCAGATGAAGCCCAGCATTGGTGAGCTGCCAATGAGGTGTTGCCATTCACAGTGTTTCCATAGTAACACCAAATCCATGTTCTAATTTGCCAAAAAACAGCTGATACGGTTTTCCATCTGTGAGGTACAGATTCTTAGGTGACACCTACAAGGTGTACTGAAAACTAAGCTAAATCTCGGCTACTTTTGATCAAACAACTGACGTTCCTATTCTAATTCTAACATTTCTATTATGAATGAATGACAGATTGGGAAGTTTGTGAAATAGATAACAATGACAGCAATGGTAAAGACACAGGAATTTAATGTCTATAAAAAAATCTATAGTGGTCTGCATATCCACACTACATGCATGCTGATTATACAACGTCTGCCCTTTGGGCTGTTCTGGGTTGATGTGAGTTGCACAACAAGCACTGTTAATGTTGTCCATATAGGACATCACAACTAATCTGAATTAGCGTAGTATTATGGTCTGGATTCTGACTCATGAGAAACTTCATCATACAGAAGATAAAATATATTAAAATTGTAACACGTTATTGTACGGTATGTATAATATCATATACATATATGGGGTGATACGTATATGGGGTTTTAGCATTTGATTTACAATGGCCTCACAAATAAGCAATACATTTCATCAATAAGATTAGGCTTATTATTAATTCATTTTAGTAAACTGAATAAACACGGCACACCCCATTTTTATGTTTTGCTGTTGATATTAGCTCTATTCTTCTTCCTCACCATCTATGAGTCTTCCTCTATAGGCTTCATTGTTTTACACCCAAAGTGAGTCTCTAATAAACCACTCATTTTCGGTCCTATTAGGTCTGAGACTGAGTGGTTAATTATTATTATTATTATTATTATTATTATTATTATTATTATTATTATTATTTGGGCTGTTTAATTTAACAAAGATTAAATTAAAACATATTAGAAAACTCCAAGTCTATAAACACATCCACCTAAATGTCCGGAACACACTGATAACCACTCAGAAAGTCCAATAAACCAAGCAGCTTTATCTCAACCTTGCTTGGAGCAGTAACAAAGATTAAAAATTAAACAATGATTGAATGGAAAGAATTAACACAGAACAATCATTTCTCAAATGCCAAAGCAGGAAAGTAATAAAAACTAAATGGTGACGTGTTTTCAAGAGCCTTATTTCTGATATTGGCTGCTTAACTAGGCCAGAAGCAGCAGGAGGGAGAACAAAGAAGATGGAGGGGAGGATGATCCCTCCATCGCCCCTTCCCTCCCTCCATTACTGCATCTCCCTGAGACCGTCTGGTTACTAAGGAAACGGCACCTATGATGGGGCGGCGCTGAGCCTGAGAATTTCAACTCGAACAGCTTTAACACCAACAATAGCACTCGTGGTACTGTGTTAATGAGAAAAGGCTCAAGGTTAAATCAATTAATTACATTAAATACTGTGATAAAAATATTTCGATTGTATTTTTAGCCGATCCTTTTGGAAATCTGCTAGTAACAATATCCATCCATCAATCCATTTTCTGTAGCACTTATCCTACAGAGTCACAAGGAGGAACCTGGAGAAAGTGGGCGACACCCTAAATGGAGTTTTAACACATTACAAAGCATAATCACACACACACACACACACACACACACACACACACGTACACACACACACGTACACACACACCTACACACACAATTTAGAGATACCAATAAGCCTAGAACACGTGTTTGGACTGTAGGAAACCTCTAAAGCACATGGAGAACATTCAAATTCCACATACACAGGGTGGAGGAAGGAACTGAAACTCTAACCCAAGAGGTGTGAGGCAGACATATAAAAATAACTATATTATGTGTTTCTCTGCTCTATATAAGAAAGTCACATCTTTTCTTATTACTCCAACATTTGAAATAATGTCAAAAATATTCATACATCTTTAAACAACGCACTACATTGATCACAGCTTGATTAATTTGTAATAGGATAATACGGTTTGTTTTGGCAGGATAAGAGACACTGGTTAAATACAAGCAATTCAGAAGAGAAAAATCTTCGCACTATCCCACAGCAGTACAAAGAGCTGAACATTCTGGAACATTATTGAGATGTGTCCTGACTCTGACAGGTTTGCACGGGCAAAGAATTGCTAGTGGACAAGTGCAGCGAGACTGCGTTTTCATCTGAAGCTTGGTTATGGTCATTCTATTACTCAGTGGACCGAGAGCCATGAGTTACGCTGCTATGAGTCATCAAAATTTCATCTCCAATGCATGTTGGAGGCGTTTAGTATTTAATATGCAAGGCTGAATTCTTAATACTTACAAGTTATGACAAATAGATTTAATAAAAGTTTTTTTACGGATTTAACTCTGAGAACGTGGGGGTAGAGTTATAGGTGGCTTTGGGTTCGCACTAAATTCTTTGAGGTAGGAATTGCTTGATAGCAAGGAAACAGGGAGATGGGCTATTTTGGAAAATTTGTCACTAATGGAGAAATTTATTAGGTGGGAATTCATAGGTTGTTATCTATGAAGAAACTGGTACTGTAGTAGGCTTTCTCTCCTAATTCTTTTATTTCATTTAACTCCTGATCCTTTTCTTGCCATCTCACAACAGTGAGCTAACTGACTTTACCTCATCAGTACCTTAGGAAATTAGGGTTGAATGAATAAAGCCAAACGGTTAACTAGGATTCACAGGAAGACAGAAAACAGTCAACATAAAGATATATATGCTAATGTAGATATCAGATTATTGAGTTATCTCTCCCCTGTCAATCACAGCAACACAAACCAATCATGGGTGTCTGTTAGCTTTTGTATGCAGAAGAGGGTAGACAGCACATAAATAAAAGTGCTAAAGTACAGTTATCTTTCTTCACAAATCCCCAAGAACACACATGCTAACCTTCACCCTCCCCAGACAAAATTAATGGAGTTCTACTAAAATGTTACAATACCATACGCTCTGAAAAGCTCTAGACTGATTTCATGACATGCCAAAAACTGGTCTGTTATCTTACTGTGAATTTTCATCTTCATTAGTGATGAACATGTTTTGTTTAGCAAATGTCACAGCTTGGAATGAATCACTGAAGTCCAGTATGTCAGAAAACCAGCATCATGTGGTCATTTCATTTCTTATTTTAAGAATACACGCATATAGGAAAAAAACGAGTTCTTCAATAAGCTACCCCAGGGAATGAAAATAACCAAACGTTTTCTTCCTAACAGATAACTGCAGTATTATATGAGTGACATTAGGCGGCCATAAATCCAAACACCCAGGTAAAAAAAGACTATGTTTATGGTTAAATGAAGTATGCTATTAGATTAAGATACCGTGGGCAATTTCATTTTAAATGAATAAGCAATGTCGGAGCAGTTCTTAGAATCTAGAATTTTTGTTGAGTCATTGGATTGGTTTAGCTACAACCTAAGATGTTCTTATTGTATGTAAAACACATTTTATTTGGATCACACTACATAGCCAAATCGTCCAATTTCAGATTCAGTCCCCACTTTTCTGTTATATTATATCTTTTGGGAAGGATTTCCACTAGATGTTGGAGCAAATCTGTGGGGATTTTATGTTCATTCAGCTACAAGAGTATTAGTGAGATCTGGGGTGCAGTCAGAGTTCCAGTTCATCCCAACGTTTTCATTAGGGTTGAGGTCAGGGCTCTGTGGAATTGGTTTGGACTCCATTTGCAATGAAGGGAAAGTGTAATGCAACAGCACACAAAAACATTCTAGACAATTGTATTTTTCCACCATTGTGGCAACAGTTTGGTGAAGAACCACATATGGCTGGTCAGGTGTCCACATACATTTGGCCATTTTTAAAAAAAAATTCTGTCAGACTACTACTGTAAATAAAAAACGAACTCAAACATCCTAATTACTAATCCTGCATGCCCAGGGTGGATAGGGAATTGATTTGACCACCCCTGACATTACATAAAAGAGAATACTTGTGTGTAGCCTTTTTGAGACTCAGTGTGTGTTTGACTCATGCATGCTGATCTGCCCTCTGTGCACTGGCATACAATTTCAGATGCAATAACATGTAGGAGCATGAATACTGTCTACTGAATGGACCTTGTCTGTATTTTCTCTTCATTCTCTCTAATACAGATAGTCTTCTAAAATATATTATTCGGGATATATTTTAAATATATTGTATGTAGATTGTCTCAAATTTACCCAGATGTCGAGGACAAATGTGACAGATGTTCTAACTCACAATGTCACCTGAGTCACGTTTTTTTTTTTCTGTCCACGATTATATAATTATCGGTTGGGTCATTTCAGAACGATGTCCACTATTCTGGGAGTACATTTGCAACCCTGCCTATTGATTGCTATATTTGGACTTCCAGATGAAGCATCTCAGTTAAAGTCTATGCAAAAAGAAGTTATTAGCTTTACATCATCGTTGGCCAGACGTCGCCTTCTTCTTCAGTGGAAGTCCTCTGTCCTACCATCTCACTCACAATGGCTAAAGGATACAGCGTTTTTTTATAAAGCTTGAGAAAATGTAATATACGATAAGAGATAATACCTCCAGGTTTTTTCATTAATGGCAACCGTATATTTCATATTTCATAGGCCTTCAGGTTTTGCCGGATTAGGTTTTCTTTTCTTTTGTACATTTAAAATGACTTGTATTTGATCATTAAAAAGGGCCAGTACCCTGGGTGGGCGGGTGGGTATAATAAATACTTATAGTGTAATAAATAATTCCTTTCCGTTATTGTTATTATTGTTATTGTTGTAATCCTTTTACTTTACTCCTTTTTCATGTAAAACCAAAATCTAATTCTGTATTGTTATTTGACTTTGTTTTCAAAAAAAAAAAAAATAAATCCATGGATCCATGACAGCATTGAACAAAACCAGAAAAGCAAATAAAAGGGAAATAATAAAACTCGTTGAATTATATATTTTAATTGCTGTAAGTACATCAGCAAACAGACTGACATCTTATTTTGGCAAATGAATTTATATTATCTTCATATTTATGAGGATATAATCATGTAACCTTCTCACCGAACGATGTCTTGGTTGTACTCTCAAGCTGATGTGTTGTTTTTGGGGTTTTTTTAGTTATTGTTGGGGTTTTTTTGTCACTTCACTAAAATTCTTAACAAGTTAAAAGTGCTGAGAACAAAGTGAAAGCTGTTTACTGATTTAAAGATAAACTGATGTTCTGCATAATAAAAAGGTTCTAACATCATAGCCAGGGTGTTATCCAGGGGTGCTGTAATTCAGATTTTCTTGGTTTATCTGGAAAATTCTCAACAAATTTTATTTTCTGCTCACTATTTTACCAATTATCTTACCGCCAGCAAAGCAGACGACACAAGGAATCGGCTAGGGTGAAAAATCAGGTGAAAACAAAACAAATGAACACAACCAGCTGGTTTATAACAACAAAAAACGACTGTTGATAGTGACAAGTGGTCAAGTCTTTTGCTCTTTTCTAGTCCTTGAATATAAAATATATTTATGCAAACAGAACCAAAGGTCATATGTGCATTCTGACAAACTACTATTAAAATTGCGTCAGAGAACCAATCTTGCTCTTTATATCCTTATTTATTAGATAATTATAAATGTATTATAGTGCACTCATTTAAAAACTGTTTGAAAATGATTTTATTGCCACTTTGTCTCTGAGGGGGAAAATGCAGAAATTGTTAATCACAAGCAATCATTTTCTGCCTCGTCCTTTTGTCTTTTAATTTTCTGATACAGTGCTATAGTGCGGTTGCCATTTACTGCAAAATCGAACATTTCAGTCCATGACTGTACTCCTGGCTCATGTTCAACCTTTTTTTTTGTTGAAAACACAACAATCTTACCATAATTCATGTGATTTTGATACATACATATCCCAATACATGGGAATGATCAGGTAGAGAAGCCACATGACTTCCCTGTCGACCTTGCGACGTTAAGAAAAAAGACACCAACGCATCACGTTTAAGATTTTATATCCTAGCTTACTAAATCATGCATTGTACACTACGCAAACCAGTCCAGCTTTTTTATGATTTCTGATATCCGTTGGGTGTATGTTTAGTGAGAATGAGGCACAAATCCCACGAGCGCCTCACGCGCTTTCATCCTCATAAATATTCTCCTCAGGACCGCGCTCCCTTGCATCGACACAAAACGGGCCATTCATGGTCGACAAAGCCTTCCTCTGACCACAAGCATATATATTTACCAGCCTGTACAGCTATCAGATTCAAATAAAATAATATATCCGTCGAATCTTACCTCATTTTGGAGCAGTTAGTGATGACGGGTGTGGACACGCTCGAGCGCGGTTTGTGAGGGGAACGTTGCTGTGCGCGCGCTGCTGCTGCTCTGATGTCACAGTTTCTCTCTGTCTTTCTCCCTCTCCCGCTTTCTCTCTCTCTCTCTCTCTCTCTCTCTCTCTCTCTCTCTCTCTCTCTCTCTCTCTCTCTCTCTCTCTCTCTCATACAGACACGCTCACACATATACACTTTCTCTCTCTCTCTCTCTCTCTCTCTCTCTTCGTGGAGGCATGTTTAGGCCACTAGTCAGTATACTACGCCCTTAATCATTTTTATTATTGAAGCCTATAATAAAACCTTCATAATTATAGAATTATTAATATAATAAATAGCCTGCCTATCTACAATATATTACACCCACTGTTCACTTTATTAGGAATACCTGTACACCTGTACGTTTATGCATTGATGAAATCATGTTGCAGCCCAATGCATAACATCATGCAGATACAGGTCAAAAGCTCCGGATAAGGTTTACCTCAAAGATCAGAAGAAAAACTGTGTTTAACTGACTCTAACTGTGTTGTAAATTTCAAAATTGGAAACTTTACGGGAATTTATGGAAATTTACAGGAATTTATGGGAATTTATGGGAATTATTTGGAAATATAGGGAAATGTATATAAACTATATCATATACAAACATAAATAAACATTTTGTTTGGTCATAAGCAGACATGCATGCAAGGTAATACAAATTTAAAAAATGACATCTTGACTGTAAGATTGAATTGTAAGTAGAGCTTTAACTGATTCTTTCATTGAGTAACACAAAAGCTTGTAGTAGGGGGCACGGTGGCTTAGTGGCTAGCACGTTCGCCTCACACCTCCAGGGTCGGGGTTCGATTCCCCTTGTGTGTGTGTGGAGTTTGCATGTTCTCCCCGTGCCTCGGGGGTTTCCTCCGGGTACTCCGGTTTCCTCCCCCAGTCCAAAGACATGCATGGTAGGTTGATTGGCATCTCTGGAAAATTGTCCCTAGTGTGTGATTGTGTGATTGCGTGAGTGAATGAGTGTGTGTGTGTGTGTGTGTGTGTGTGCGCCCTGCGATGGGTTGGCACTCCGTCCAGGGTGAATCCTGCCTTGATGCCCAATGACGCCTGAGATAGGCACAGGCTCCCTGTGACCCGAAGTAGTTCGGATAAGCTGTAGAAGATGAATGAATGAATGCTTGTAGTAAACATAATAAACTTAATAATTGTAATAAACATATTTCCCTATGATTGCTGTAAAATGAAAGCATCCCCCACCCTTGCCCTTCTAAAAAAAGTCCCAATCAAAATGTAAAATGAAGCATTTTTTCTCAAGCTTATTAGGTCTCTGCTTCTGAAAAATTCTAAAAAAAATTTTTTTTATTTCAGTGAGTGTGTGGGGGAGGGTCATCAAATTAGTTGTTAACACTCCTAATTTACTGCTTAATAAGAGTTAGTAAGGTACAGTAGTTATTAAGTTTAGGTATTGGGTACCATTAAGAATGTAGAATAAGGTAATGCAGAATAAGGCATTAACACGTGCTTAATAAGTACTAATAAATAGCCAATATTATATTAATATTCATGCTAATAAGCAACTAGTTAAATGACCCTAAAATAAAGTGTTACAAGTACATGCAGGGGGTGTGGCCTCAATGGCCCTCCAGTAAGCAGTGTGCTGTGTGCAAGTGACCGAGTAATGCAGGGTACAAATTCAACTTAAATTGCCTTAAATCTTATTGTTTTAAACAAAATTATGCTGCAAGATTTTTTTAACTACATTTAAGTTCCTTGATATAGGCAACTCTGCATTTTTTAAAATTCCCAGTTTATTTCCATATATTCCCGTTAATTCCAATATATATTCCCGTTAATTCCCATGGAAAGTTTCCAGCCTTGAAAATTCCCGGAATTTTACAACCCTAGTTACAGTGCACTGTCTGTGTACCCCGTGTACTATAGTGAGTGTTACAGTGCAGTGTGTTATAGTTTGTGCTATAGTGTGTTACAATGTGGTGTGTGTTATGGTGTGTGTTACAGTGTGTGTTTCAGTGGCGTGTGTGTTGTAGTGTGAGTTGCAGTGTGTGTTACAGCATGGGTTTCAGTGCACTGTCCGTGAATCCTGTGTGCTATAGTGAGTGTTACAGTGCAGAGTTATAGTTTGTGCTATAGTGTGTTACAGTGTGGTGTGTGTTACACTGTGGGATTCAGTGGAGTGTAAGTTATTGTTTGTAATATTGTGTTTAATGGTGTAGTCTGTTATTGTTTGTGTTACAGTGCAGTGTTATGGTGTGTGAAGTAGTGTTAGAGTGTACTGTATGTTACTATGTGTTACAGTGTAGTTTGATATGTACTGTGAGTTACAGTGTAATGTTGTTACAATGCAATGTGTATTGTAGTATGTAGGAGGCCATTTAACATGTATTTTGTTGATTGAGTGTGCGCCCTCTATAGGTGAAAGTGCATAATGTTTATATTATTATAAATAATCATTGTGTAATATATTATTGTTTTTTATTATTATTATTATTATTATTATTATTATTATTATTATTATTATTATTATTATGTTTCTTACAGTGCAGTGTTTGTTGTAGTGTGTGTTATAGTGTGTGTTACAGTGGTTATAGTGTGTGTTACAGTGCACAGTATGTCAAGTCAAGTAAAGTCAAGTCAAGTCAAGAAGCTTTTATTGTCATTTCAACCATATATAGCTGACGCAGTACACAGTGAAATGAGACAACATTTCTCTAGGACTATGCTATATAAAACAACACAGAGCTACAAAAAAACAACACAGAGCTACATAGAACAACACAGAGCAAAGGACTGACAGTAAGTTGTCCTAGACATAAAGTGCAAGTGTGCAACCTGGTGCAAACAGTGCAAGACAAAAGACAGTGCAGACAGACAAGACAATAAGGTACAGTATAGAGTTGTAAATTTTGTTCAAAATAAGGTTCTAAACATATACAGTATACACTTTATTAGAGTAGCAATGGGGTGAGGTATTGAAATTTGCAAAGAACAATTATAACATATAACAGAGAACAAATATGTGCAGTGTTGGTTGCAGTATGTTATCATGTGTGTTACATTGCAGTGTGTGTTACAGCATGTGTAGTGTTGTAGTATGTTATTATGTGTGCTACAGTGCAGTGTGTGTTACAGTATATGCAGTGTTTGTCGTAATATGATATTGTGTGTGCTACAGTGTATTGTGTGTTATAGTGTGTGTTACAGTACGTGCAGTGTGTGTAATAGTGTGTGTAATGGTGTAGTGTGTGTTACAGTGCAGTGTGTGTTACAGTATGTTCAGTGTATATGCAGTGTTTGTCGTTATATGATATCAAGAACACCTAGCTGGTCTTAGTAATAGTAATACTAGTAGATGTCATAGTAGTTATTTATTTAGTCATTTAATTGTTTTAAAAGAGATACACGCCCCTCTTATAAAGTGGGTTGGGAAAAACAAGCTAAAGCACATAGACATTTCGTGGATTCTCTAGATAAGATAGATGGTGGATACATTAGATAGAAAAGAGATGGTGGGCACATTAAATAGACAAAATAGATGGTGGGTAGATTAGATAGATGGTGGGCACATTATATAGATAAGATAGATGGTGGGTAGATTAAATAGATAAGATAGATGGTGGGTAGATTAAATAGATAAGATAGATGGTGGGTAGCTTAGATAGATGGTGGGTAGAGTAGATAGATGGTGGGTAAATTAGATAGATAAGCTAGATGGTAGGCACATTAAGTAGACCAAATAGATGGTGGGTACAGTAGATTAGATAGATAAGATAGATGGTGGGTAGAGTAGATAGATGGTGGGCACATTAGATAGATAAGATAGATGGTGGGTAAATTAGATAGATAAGATAGATGGTTTGTAGATTAGATAGATGGTGGGTAGCTTAGATAGATAAGATAGTTAATATAGTAATAGATAAGATACTGCTCAGACACAAATGTCATTTTTAACTGTTTATTTATCTTTTTTATTATATTATATATGATATTTTTTTATCCTAAAATGTTGCAACAATGCAGTGCTCCTATTTGATATTACAGACACCAGATGGCGCTATTAAAACGCCCGTGACTCAACTCCTGCCCCATGAAAGAGAAAGGGTTTCATTTTAGAAGAAATCACATGGTACAAAAAAACTTTACGAGTTTCTATTAATATCACTGTGAGCAAATTACTCAAAACAACTAAATGTCTGTTCAGGAAATCTGTTTGGAAGCTATTTTGCATTTGTAGTAAAGAGCTACATCCATTTTTATCCTCAAGCACACGTTATCCTGGTTAACTTTATACTGGGTTTAGTTATAACATTTTGTTTTGCAGCATGTTATCTACACAAATATGAAAGTATTAGATAAACATTCCTTTTAGGCCCTCAAAAGGAATTTTTATGGGTGGTGAGGCCCCTGAGCTAATTATCCTCTGTAGGGTTCCAGACCCTTGGAAGGGGTCAGGCGTGACCTGAGGGCAGAGGTGGCCTCCTACCTCCATAAAAAGGATAAGCTTTCTAGAGCCATCAATGACTCTGTGTTTCTTTCTTCTTCATGTAATGGTGTGTATATAGGAAGTCTTCTCTTTAGTTATCATTTCACATATTCTTTACATGTCTGAGCAACAGAGTAGGTTAGATAGATAAAAGCTGGGGAAAAAATGCATCCAGGCCTGCCTATAATTTTTCCAAAACATTTGACAAAATGTGTTACGGTCTGGCAAGATCAACAATTTTGACATAAATCTAAAAGATGTGCTTGGTTTAAAAACAAGACAGCTTAACACCCAGTGAACATGATATCCATGGTGAAGCATGGTGGCGGCAGCATCATGCTATGCTTTGAATCATGGATAGCTTGTAATACATGAAGTAATAAGGCTTTAGCGCAAACAGATTCCTAAATAAGTGACCCACCAAGGAGAACTGGAATAATCCCTATTAACCTAGACTTGATCCATATTTAAATTATGTGTTGATTTGAGGTTTGTGGTGGATTTGGCGCATTTGGTGTAGAAGCACTCCTAGGTTCCCTGGCTAATCTACTCCACAGCTTATATTTTCAAACACTACAAGTAACTAAGCAACTAAGGGATGACTGTTTCTTGGTAGGGTCAGTGAGCCTGCCTCTTACAGTATACGCAGCTCGAATTCTTTCCTCTACTACAGGAAGTGGTAAAGTGGGAGGTGTAGGATGGCTTCCTGTGGAAATAGATCCCACAGCATATTGAATCAGACAGAGCACATCTCACAGGCCTTCTCTCTTCCTGTCAGTAGATAATGAGAAAATTTATCAAGCCATTAAAGGTGCAAGGTGTATATAAAAAACCATAACAAACCATGGTGAGGTCCAGCATTACATACTACTCTAGTTTTCTTGAACAGAAAGCGTAATCAGAATGTCCATGCGTCATGCGTCTGACAAATACTGAGCTGAAATGTTCTGGAAACAGATGGTTTTAGAGCACAAAGTCTTATTCATACTAATGTTAGTAATACAAAAACTAGCATTATGGAAACTGTAGTGTGGAAACTCAAAATGCTGCTGTAATGTCTTTAACAACTTAAAGTCCTGACATATGAACGTTCTAAAAACTAAAACAACTTTTAGAAATATGTTGCCTGAGTTTATACACTTTTATTAAGATGTATAAGGTCGGTTAGTATTTACTATTATTGCTATCAGTAGTAATACAGTTCAGTGTGTTTTATTTTGTATTGATGGAAAGATTTTTTTTTAGAAAGAGCAGCGCTGCTGTCATCACCTCTTTCCATTCTCATTTGTCAGAAACTTAATCTGCTGCAAAACAGAGATACTGTATGCACTGCCAACAGTCTTTCACTGGGGAAAGTAATGCTTCAAGAGTCAAAACTTCATCTGTGGGCCTCCTCTAGTCCTAGGCAAGCTGGACATCAGTGTAGTTAATGTTACCAGTGTTCCTTGGTTCAGATTTCTGCAAGACTACTCCATCTGGTTTTCGATCTAAGGCTGCTCAGATTTTGGCTTGTCACATAGCTGTGATGCAGTGCACAGGGAAATATGCAGCTGTCCTGAGCTGTAAACAAATACTAATTGACAGTGTTTGGAAGGGTGTATAGTGTGAGATAGAGAGGTAATGTAAAGGTTGTGTAAAAACAGACTTCCTTTCTGGTATGTCAGTAATGTGTAATCACCTCCAAACCACCCTCCACCCGATCCCCAACCCCTGCTGTTCCCTGCTCCCTTTCACTCATGCGTAACCCTCTGCTCTTGATTCCCCCTGGAGCGGTTTTAGTGGGTGGAATCCCTGTAGATCCTCACGTCTGCACCCTCTGACCACCCAGTCCACTCCGAGAGCATGGGATCTGATTTCAACTCCTCTAGATAAGCTTAACAATGCTCGGAGCAGCTCTAAACACACTCTGATCCATTCCGCGATCGAGGCCGACTCTCTGCGGCATGCATTAGACGCTCTAGATATCCGATTACACTATTACACTATCCTGAAGGGCCTTCAGCTTACAAATGGCTGGAAGTGTGCTGCATGACACAAATAGACTAAGTGGCCTAGTGGGCTAGTGATGCTGATCAATTAACGACAAGGTCATAAAAAATAAAATTGTGAAAAAAAAAAAGATTTTATATTAAGAAGATGGTATGCTGTCTGGATTGTCAAACATCCAGGAAAACAAATTCAGTCAGTTTCTGAGAATGTCTGTGTGTGTGTGTGTGTGTGTGTGTGTGTGTGTGTGTGTGTGTGTGTGTGTGTGTGTGTGTGTGTGTTTGAGTGTGTGTTTGTGCATGTGTGTGTGTCAGTGTCTGTGTGTGTGTATTAGAGGGCTGTGAGTATTCCAGGAATGCAGTAAGCAAAAAGCATGGCTCAGATTGCAGAAAGGAAACCACAGAAAAAAAAGCCAGTGAGGAAATAGACACAGTGACCTCCCCCTCTCCAATCTCGTTTTCTTCCTAATCTGAACAGCCAGGGAGGAAACCGGTCCTTGTTTACGGCTAAGCCTGTGGTACAAAAGAAAAGAGGGGGCAAAGACCCGAACAGATGTCAGTGAAATTATAAAGCACAATAGCGAAAACACACAAAAAAGAAAATGGACCAACAAGCATCTAAATAAAAATGAATATTTAGATAACATAAATCTAAGACATAAAGTATATAAATAAGAGAGCAATGATGTGTTCACATGAACCAATCTAAAGCAAGGAACACAGGCAACAGGTAGGAATAGCTATTGGAAACAATGTAAAAAAGCATCAAGGCTACAGAAATGTACAAGAAAAAAAACACATTTGAATAAACACATTATATCTTTCTTTGGACACATTTATACTAGCAGAAAATAATGTGAAATGCTGTGGGTGAAGGCTTAAATGCAGACTTAGCACATTTATTTGGGGTGTATTTATGTGGTCTAACAGTCCTCTTTCATTAAATATTTTACTACAGATTGAACATTAAAGTATGTGGTGGTCCGATGTCATTATCCTCCCAAAGTTGCTTTGTTCCCAGGAATGAAAGCAATTGTTGTGGACAAAAATACTTGATTATGTGGCTTGTCTTGAAATTTCAATTGGTATTTTAATTGGTGAAACTGCAAGCAAAGGAGTCTTCTAGCAGTGAAGACAAATAGGTACCTACTTTCTGTTATAGCTGTACTCATGTCTGATACGCATTAATTTAACAGGGCTTTAGCTGAATGCATATTGTGATGATGTTACTTGAGATGCCTGGCCCCAAATCTGCTGAAAAATAATTGACTTTCTGTGATAAGAAAATTGCAAAATTATGCAGGAAACAGAACACATCATAGAAGGAAGTACAGAAGCTATAAACAGTTGTTCCCTCTCCACCTTCTCTTTTTTCTTGGTTAATAAGACAAAAATGCCCTCAGCTGTTACCAAAAAAACAGAAGTTCCCTGGTCTTGGCAGACTCCCATGGCAGAAAACATACTGATTACTTCTTCCTGACATAAAGCATCACCTTGATAACAATTCCGAATTCTGAACTATTACACTATATACTGTCAGAGTCGAGGTGTTACAGGAAATTAAAATCGATTTAAGACACTCATGAGAATATTCTGATTGCATGCATGATCTTATTGGCCAGGTGATTTCAAGTAAGCGTATCTAAATCCCATTGACGGAGCATAACCATTTTGCATGCGACAAGTTTTCATAATGCTTCTATAAAGAAAAACGGTTTCTGGGTCAGGAAAATACCCAGCAGGGATTTTCAGGATTTTCTGTGTAAATAGGATAAGCTGCACACACAATTTGTGGAAATAATACTACCGGATTCAAGCACGTAAAAGTCAGCTTGGGGTTTTTATGCAATTCAGCTGAAGATATAAAATATTCAAGCTCTTTCCTTGCATGCTTTTCCGAGAGTTAATAATGCAATCACCTTCATACTGTCTTTAGAAACAGTAACCGTGTATGCTGTTTTCTTGAGTCTTTGGTTGTCTATCCATCCATGTTTCCTGGGTCCTGGAGTCTATTAAAGGCGACTTGGCGCACAAGGCAGGGGACACCCAAGACTGGGTGTCAATCCGTCAGTCTTTGGACTGGAGGAGGAAACTGAAGAAACACCTGAAGTACGAGGAGCACATGGAAACTCAACACACACACACACACACACACACACACACACACACACACAGGGCGGCATCTGGAATCAAACCCCCAACCGTGGAGGTGCGAGGCAAAGATGCTAACCTCTAAAATCCGCCATATTGAGGATTTATCAAATCTTTTAATACTGTGTTGCTGCCTGATCCACATCCTTTCCAGATTTGCATCATGCCATCGCAGCATTTTATTAATCGGACACTCTACCATATTTGTGCTATTTTATATTACACTGCATTTAAGAAAACGTTACAGATTCAAAGATAACATTTTCAAAATTTAATAATGGTTGAAGAGGCGGTGTCTGAGAGTATCATCTATCAATATTTATAGCTGTAGCAAGTGAGTAATCTGCAAATGATGATGGTGGATTATTGAGTGGTTCGTGGTTGTGAAATGACTCACGAATGGTCCGGGATGGAGGCTGGAGATGTGATGCAATTGCTTTCAATTTCACAAACATGATTCTTAATTTCTGTTCAAACACTGATGTATTTTATATACAAATGCCTCTCCAAAATGGTCCATTTTAGCAAGAAAAGAGATTTGGAATGCTATTTGCTTCACCCACTGATGAATGTTATCATTATAACAAGTAGTAGTAGGAACGCCTACTGGCCACTTCATAGTGACGTGATGTGACGTGACATACGGCTAAGTATGGTGACCCATACTCAGAATTTGTTCTCTGCGTTTAACCCATCCAAAGTGCACACACACAGCAGTGAACACACACACATCGTGAACACACACCCGGAGCAGTGGGCAGCCATTTATGCTGCGGCGCCCGGGGAGCAGTTGGGGGGTTCGGTGCCTTGCTAAAGGGCACCTCAGTCGTGGCCGGCCCGAGACTCGAACCC